>NW_001813979.1:2860277-2874982 GCF_000149585.1 Histoplasma mississippiense
TACGGTACCAGTTAATTGCTTCCTACAGTAGTATCAGGGCAGCCACATCGAGAATATCAAGATATCTGGGTAGTACGTCGGCGTAGGGAAGCGCAAACATTATACTGTGAGTATTCTGGGTATCTGCAATAAGTTTTGTGGGTCGGCCGTAGAGACCAAACGTATCAAAAACCGGAAACAACCAACGAAGCATCATTTCGAAACCAGATATCGCGGGATGTAACTCAGGCAGAACAAAAATAAATCCGTCTGTAGTTGATTCAACTTTGCTGTGCATCGTTATTCGACCTTCTACCTTAACCAGCGTGGATTGGTCAATTAACGGTCGAGATTGTGGGTAAATGGCAAATGCGGAGAATGCATCCGTTACGGTAGCGATAGGGTTGACCTTTTTGGTCTTTTTGGTTTCGTAGAATTTAATGTTTCCCTTCAATGAAGGAGCGCTCCGTTCATACACTGACTTCCTCTTCTGCTCCTTTTTCAATCTTTGAAACTCCTTTTCATCAGGCGGTGAAATCACACACCAGCATCGTCTCCAAGGGGTTCCGGGACCAAACCTGACACGCGCCCAGTCTTCATACACGAATTTCGTTTTTCCTAGGATATTCTTAATACCATTCAGAGTTTTCCCCTTGCCTGCGATAAGCGCGCCAGTATAGGATTCTTGCAATATAGTATTTTCAAACATTGCTATGCGGATAGCGGCAGTCCACTGAGTCAGTGAATGTAGCGACGAGAAATGGAGGAGATATCGGTTCTTTCCAGCAGTCGATATGCTAAGAATATTTTGGAGAGGCTTGCTGCCTTCATTCCGCGTGGGCAGGGTTTCAATCTGGTCTCAACATCAGTTTTCCGCACCCTTACTTATTTTATGTATGGTTTTAATAATAATAATAATATATTGGCAAAGCAACGCACTGAAGTTTGAAGAAGCAACAAAAGGGAATATACCATTTTGATTGAAGCATCAGCCAGGTTGATGAAGCTAGGTGTCGCATTTCCCTCAGGACCAGCTGCGTCCAGCGCTTCTGAGTCCCATATCGAAAGGACAGTGCCAACTAATTGAGCAAAGCAATCCACCCATTGCCTATCTTGAAACGATCGACCATCTACACCAGGACACTAATTAGACGTCTATGACCTTGCCAACACTTCTGAAAAGAAACGGGGAATAGACGGATGGACGTACTGGTATCTAAATCGTTTAGTTTTAAAAAATAGCCCTCCTGGTAGAGCTTGTTTGCCTGACTGCTCAGATAGTTCAAAACAGGCTCTAGCTCTGGGATGGCTTCGGGTATCGCGTCCATGATGGGCAATTGCGGTTGCGGATGAGCGGAAACTGGCCTTGAACCCATCCGGTCTGATTTTCTTAATCTATGTGACGCAGAATCTGCGGCAGTAGGCGAGTGGACTGCGCCTCGGGGAAAAGGGTCGGTATTATGCCGGTGGTGCGAGAAGGTGTTGGGAGTTGGAGAAGCGGGTGAGGTGGTGGAGGCTGATGCAAAGGACGACCCATCACGCTTTGAGTTGCCTTTACTGGACGTAAGGAACGAGAAGACTACGGCATCACATGGAGATTTTAGCAATCTAGCAAGTCATGAGGTTTCTTTGCAGTGGGCGAGAACTGGGAGGGGGGACATGACATGTACAGACTGGGAATACGAAAAGCAGGATATTATGGGAATAGAGAGAGAGAGAGAATGCAAGGAAGTTTTCCATCAACACCTACCATCACGGATGCCCATATTTGCGGTCGACAAAAGTAACCTAAGTCAACCAGGGCTTGTGAGACGCCAGAGGGCAGAGAAGCTGTGCAACAGGGTGGATGAACAATTGATGTCAGTATTCCCCAGACAATATAGGGCTCCGTCTTTGGTGCAGTACGGCTTTGACGCGAGGGGAAGTTTGTCCACCGCTGCAGCGACGGCGCTACACGGAAACTGCCACCGGAATAGAGGATGTCGCGGATAGCGAGGAGGGGAAATGGGGGTTGGGGAGGGGGTGGGGGGGGAGGGGTGAGAGCGATGGTGGTGATGTCAGGCGGGTAAAAGTCACCCGTCAATTCCAATCCATCGGGCAGTGCAATATTAAAATATTACCCATCGCGAATGGCAGTAAGAGGAGGGGAGAAGACAAGGGTCGGGGGATACGAAGAGGATGAGAAAAGAGAACAGCAGAGGCAAGAGGAAGGAAGATTGGGTACGGAGTAGTGTTGGGTGGGAATTTGAGGAGAGGATCGAGAGAAGAAGTTAATCGCCAGCACTGAGTGTGGCGAGGGAGCGATGATCCTCGGATGATGTTGGCCCACAGCTAAAAATTTATTTGCGCCGCCTGATAAACCCACGACGTATGCAGAGCACAAATTAATAACAGCTTTGTCCGCAAGAGACAAGTCCTGCCCTGTGTGTTCCAGCTATATTTAACTCGAGAGAACACCACCCGCTTTGTACGGGACAGACGACTAATTATCAACACGGATACTACGCAGCACTGTGCATCACCCCCTCGTCTGCTGAAGGTGAGCATGCAGCAGAACTCCCTTTTGTTTCAAAGAGTCTCTCCTTCTCCGCCATTATTTGTCTCCAATTGTTTCGCATATGGATACCTGGCATTAATCTCACAGTTTTCCTCCTGCTAAGGCCCAATGTCTCAGTTTTAGGAGCTTGTCAAAATTTCCCCCTGTTTCTTTTGTTTCTCCGTAACCATCCATACCTTCCATTCCTACTGATAATATGCTTCTTGAAGACTTGAAGACGTTCCCGACAAGATTCTATGCCGAATCAGGAGATGTCGTCATAAACAGCACAGAACCACAGAAAAGCCCAAGGGAAAAAAAAAAAAAAAAAAAAAGGAAAACCGCTTCAGAGGTTCTAGCCAGGATCTTCGCTGGGCTCAAGCCACACCACGAATACTAAAGTGCACGCTAAGTTGATTTTGTGAAATCGGCGTGGTGAGTTCGTTATCCGTTGAGGGCACATACACATCGAATCAGCAAAAACCGAGCCTCCTCGGCCATGCGTGCCACCACCTAGAAGATCAATCGAAATAATTGGGTCGAAAGCCCGGCCTGTCATAACTGATACGACTGCCAACTGCCAACGGCCAACTGCCACTCTGACTGGCAGGTAAACTGCCGCCAAGCTACAGGGCGTCGTCTGCGCCTTAGGAAGCGCCGGCTGCCAAGGAACGCCCAGCAGTTACATCAGACACAGGACAGATCGTTGGCTCTGCCGCTTTTCTCGAAGGCTCTCGGAAAGCGGACGGAGCATATGACTTTCTCAGGCCGCTCTCTTTTGACCTGTTTTGGGTAGTTGGTGTGTCTTTTTTTTCCTCGGGTGGCGATTGGAGGAAGCTTTTGTTACGGAGGTTTATGCTTCACTGCACTTTTTCAGCTTGTTCCTTGGTTTTTCGTGCTTTTTGTTGTCGGTCCATCCATCCCAAAAAGGATGCGGAAGCCCTGGAAAGTTTATCTGTGAAGACTTGATCGCCAAGCATAAAGTTGGCAGCCAAAACTCAGTTACTAATCAGCCATGTATTACTTTCAATTTGCCCGTAAGTAAAGCTAGCGGCGGGTGAGTGCTCGGATGAGGCTTACTACGTAAAAATAAAGCAAATTAACTAGTGATTTAATTGCTAATTTTTTTTAAAAAAAAAAAAATAAAATAAAATAAATAAATAAATAAAAAAATCACCTGGAGCTGATGCGCCAAGAGTTCTTTGGCTAGTTTATATGGCCACTTAAATACCTTACAATGGACTCCTCTGAATGCTCTTGAAGAAGTGGTTTACGCAGGGCATTGATCAGACCCTTCACACCCTTACCCTTACCCTTATCCCTAACTCCCTGCTGGGGCTGTGTTTTTGGTTTTAAAAGTGGGGACCATTACCCGGATGAGCACAACCCCCACCACTGTTGAACCGTCAATTGTCTCATCTGGCTGGTAAGTGCCTGGTTCCTTTCATGATACGCGAAGTACGCCATAACTTGTCTTTAATATCCCCAGGCTACCTCATGAGCTTTTATAACAGCCAATTAGCGGACTTCCAGTCTCAGCTCCTATCAACCACTGGCATCGGGGTTATTGCAACTATGACATATTTATTGTAAACCGAAAGCATATACATGTCCTAGTCGATTTTCTCCCAGTAACTCCTTCCTCTTGTTTGCCTGCGCGGTGCTGGGCAACAGGTACGGATTGGCTGCGAGACAGACAGCCAAACCACCGCTTTCGGGGGCTTTGTCCTGCAGTACCCCCGTTGCTGGAGACCGGCCTGCGGGGGGAATTACTGTTCGTCCACTCCCCCTGGTGACTTTCTGAAAGAACGACATGACAGCAGATACATGCATGGCACTCTCTGGCCCAGGTCTTTGGGGGATTTCTTTTTTTTGTTTATGTCGAAGATATTGGATATACAGTCACTCCCTGAGACGAGGCATATGTGCAACTCTCCATGGCAGTGGCAATATTCACCTGCTACCTGGGTACATACCTACAGTACTTTGGTAAATCTTTTGAAGGCGTGGATAGGCAGACTCAGCAGCCGCAAATCAGTTTCTGTGTGGTTCACACGTTCTGTCTGTTGCCTCCTGTAATCTTTATTATCCGCCCTTCCTAGCCCAAAAAGCTGGAAATATGTGTGGAGTACCTGAATGGCACTCTTTTGAAAACACAGATTTTTCTTGGATAGTTATCAGAAAGTGAAGATAAACTTGTACAAGCTTACTTCTCTTTGCCTTGTTTTTATTTAATACCTTGCTGGATGCAACACCTCCATTTGGTATATGAGGATATCCCTTTCATACACAATATGTCTCTTTCTTCTCGGAATTGCGCAATCAATATTGAGGTCCCAGCATTGTCTTGAGAAGTGAATGCGATGTGTTCTCTGTCCATTTTTGTGGTTGAGGGCTTCAAATGACTGTCAATTCACTCACTGGTGTGATTTATAAGGGATGACTGTGCTTGTGTTTGTTTTGTTCTTCCATTTTGAACACACTCAAGTCTCCATGTTTGTGTATCTGTGGAGTCCTTTCTTGAGTGAATCACATTGTCTCTTCTATGCCACACGTCGGCACTTCTCAGTGTCATTAACTCTCATTATTTGTCAAGTCCAGAGATTTTACTCTCACTACTCAGCTCATCTGGTTTTCCTTTATCATAGTTTTCTCTTTCCATCTCATATCTAGATGTAGTGCATGCCCCTTCTTTGTTCATCAAGGGGACCAACACACTGTATTGGCTAGATATATTTTCCATTTGTCAAGTTATCAGCAGAACAAACCGCAGCAATGTCCAGTATCTTCAATGGAGCGGAAGTCCCCTTCCAGAACCCACCTCCCGGCTTATCCAGGCCCTTTCTTAGAGATATGTATTTGCTGGTTGAGCCTATTGCACCGCTTCCTGACCCTCCTTCAAGAAGCACTCTTGAATACAGCATCAAAGAACCCGCCAAACCATCCCCTTACAAGCTGTCTCCTGGCGAAGAGGATTTTGCCCTAGTCTTCAGCACTGGTGATACTCCACCCCTCTCGGAAGCTGAAACTGAGGAAGATATCAAAAAAGCCTACTTTGCACGTCTGGAGCAGGAAATCAAAAAGTTTGGACGCGACCTTAATCCCAAGGCGTGGATGGTTCATGTGCCCGCCATGACGGAGATACTCGTGAAGGGTGCTACCCCTGGCACATTCAAGCATTTCCTCATGTTGCTCCTAGAGCCAGACGAAACCTTCGCAAAAGCCCAGCATAGTGTCCAAACTTGGCTCAATGAGAGATATCCTGGTCGTGTTGTCGACGATATCCCCAAGCGTGGACCCTACGCGTTGTGGGCCACAGATAAACAACTGTTGCTGGGTGAGATTGAGCTTCTTCGTAAGCTTGTCCAGCCTTTGCGAGAAGCGGGAAAAGCTATCCATTGGCTGGAAAAGAACCCTTGCAGGAATATCTTTACGATGAAGTCGCTAAAGAAAGCTTACAAGATTATTGCGGAGTTTGAGAACGAGACTACCAGCAGGACTATCCTCAATGAAGAAGGAAAGCTATCTCTCCCTCTCAATTGATAATATTTTCACTCCCTGCGGTTGCTAATTGAGATGAGTAGAGGACTTCTCTCTCCCGAGCATCACAGGTGATTTTAGGGCGACTATGATGAGCATGAGAATGGCTAGGATGGACGTATGCAAGGAATCACTCTCCATGATGCCTCCGCCTAAAATCCCGAAATCCAATGACCCAACAACCTTCCCTGCCGCCCAACGACAGTTGCACAAATATAGGAATGACGATTCCCAGCAGATTGGCATAGAACATATCGGCGAAGCAAAGCCACCACCGCTTTCGGCATCAGTCCTCGTCGGATTTGCTTCAAGTACAGCCTTGAGGCCGCCAAATGTACAGGAACTATGGGACGATGTGATCGAAACGATGATGAATATCGCCCGGTGGCTAGCCAAGGCTCGCTGCACTGAATCAGTCGACCTCTTCTGCGACGTTGCCAGGATGTTCTCCCCCCGCGACCCTCCAGCAAATCTATCAGATGGGAATTACTCCCTTATTCGCGCCCTGTGCGATGTAATGTTCGACATCGACGACATTGGAAGCGAATCATCCTCTTCCGCAGACTTGGATTTCGATGGCGAGGACAGCCTTGACACAATCAATCGGGAATACTTCGTTGATGTCGCTGCATCGCGTCGTTCCCTGATGGCGAATCTACAGCTCCGAATGGCAGCGGATAAGCCCATTGCCCCAGCCCATATGCATGGTCACCGCCTCAGCTCACATGGGTCAATTCGTCGGGACACGAATGGGAAAAGGATGCTCAATAAACGCGCTAGGTCAGAAATGGTATTGCCCAAGTATATCGCACAGAGTTACGAGGATGCTTTTCCCGCTGACCCCAGCAACTGGGCCGCGAACAACACCTCGCCGTTTGCTGAGGCTTTCCAGGAAGAGCTAGACCGGGAGAAGGTGCGTCGTGCTTATCAGCGACTCAAAGCGATATGCGAGGAGGGCATTAAAGCTCGTTCTCGTGCGGTTCCCCCCAAGGAGAATGTGGTCGCTCAGGTCGCTCAGGTCCCGCCGGCGAAAGAAAATGTGGTTAGTCTATTTCCCATTCCAACAACTATCTGCTTCTCTCCTTTTTTTCTTTTACCTTCGTGGAGCTCGATCTAAAGAACACGGGATTTTTTAGACTCCCTTAAAACAGAAACGCCGTAGCTTAAGCGTTAATTGTACTGGAAAACAAGCTGCGGCAATGATCATGGAGGCGCTGATGAAGAGTAGAAATGAAGACCCCGTGTCTGATGTCCAAGAGAAAGAGAAACCAATTGTTATTGAGAGAGAGCCTATGGCTGATGAGCAGGTTGACAATGAGGTAAGTCATACTCCATTCAAGCTTCATTAGTTTACAGAAAGGGTTTATTCGTATATTTTCATTTTTTGTTATTATCTTCTAACTAACATATTACACCTCTGCTCCTTTTTCCTGCTAGAAACTGAATGAATGGAGCAGCTTCTAGCTCAGCCCTTCCCAACCTGGCCCACATCTTCTTCTTTCAGGTTAAGAATTGACTTTGCAATTTGAATCAAAGTTCCACATAGAACTCCCTATAGTGAACAAAGCCAGTAGGGACCGGTTTTTCCATTAATTCCTTCAAGTTATTCAAAAACTCGAAATTATTTGCGGAGGAGCAGTTGAAAGGGCAATAAAGAAGAAACGAAACGTTTCTTCAATCAGATCATGAGAGCGGAACATATATAAGCATGTGGCTTATGTATGCAGCCTCATGATTATTTATTGCTTTCAGTTCCTTGCTTGTTGCTGTCTCCTTTTCTCCTCCTTTTCATTTTCTCCACCTTTGTCGCCGTGAACTTAGGTTTTGTCCCATACTCCAAGAGTTGTCAGTTATTCCCATTCACGTTTGTGATTTCTTTAATTTTTCTTTTCTCTCTTCTTCTACTTTCTTTCTTTTTTCTATCTTCTTTGTTTCTTCATCTGGCAATCATCTCCATTGACAACAATACAAGGGTCAACCTTCCAACAGCCATGGTATAAACTTCTACCAAGGAGTTCCACCGGATAAAAGGAATTCGAACAACACTCGCCTTGGACACGGAGAAAAACCAACTGACGATGTTTTTAGTCGAATTTTGCTCACGGACAAATCGCAGCTTACTCAGGGAACCTTTGTTTTTTGATCTTTTGTTTTTTTTTTTTTTTTTTTAGTTACTCTGGCATCTAATTTTTTCCACTTCCTTGTTGATGCAATTTTGAACCGGGAATCTTTTCATTTTGTTTTTTGTTTTCGTTTTCTTTTCTGGTTTTGATGGATTTTAATAATGATTTTTAGTCTTTTACGGTTGACATTTACTTCCCGCTCTTCTACGCTCGCTGGAAGAAATGGGACGGAGGGGAAGGTTGGGCAGCAATCGGTTTTTTCATATGAAGGGGTTTAGTGGTTTGATAGTTTGCGAGGTATCTGCTCTGCTTGTACTTGCTGCTGGGTTTCTGGGTTAATTTTCATCTCTTTTCTTGGTTTCTGCCTCTTTGTGCGTCCCACTCTTCTATAATTGTACAAGGAGCAATATGGTGTGTGGTTTTATGCTTCACTGGATTTGAAAAAGCAGAATGTCACCGAGGATGTGAAGCAGGGGCTATGCAACTTTCTTTGGCGATAGTAATAGATAGCTAGATAACAAAAAAATAATTAAAAATTTTGTGTTTTTGCAATATGGCCCTCATTATTCAACCATTTGTCATTATGTATATAACACCACAAATATATATTAATAGTTTTCAGTCACATTTCTGATTCATGAAGTTTTAGATAATGAAGAAGAAAACTGCATATGACATCAACAACTATCACCACATGGTGGATGGTTGGTCATCGCTACCATCTCATCCATCCTTTGCTTGTTGCCCCTGAGTAAACGTCAAGACGGGGTCGATCAAAGCCATGTCAGTATCCCCACCATTATCAACTGAAGAAACACCAGTATCAATGGTACAATCCACAATCGCAAGTTCGTCCTGAACTAACATCTGTCCCTTGCCAACTAATGACTGTTCAACACCTGCATGCTGTGGACGGATATCATCGCCGTTCCCACCGTCAGCGGGAGCATACCTATATCCATACCCAAGCTTTGTCAGATTATCAAAGTCGAGAGCAAAGCTCTGCTCCCCACCTTGCATAGCGCGCTGCATGAACAGGATTTGAATATCGTTTTCCTCCAAACTGTGCTTCGAGGCCATGTGCAGCCACAAGTCATAGTCTCGATGGAAGCGATGCGCACACTGCTCCAGCAAACATGGGATGTGCCGGCCAGATTCTGCCTCGTAGCCTTCACCAGTCAGCATGGAGAGATTCGAAGGTGCTGCTGGGCCGCTACTCTGATTTTTAGATTTATCTTTCGACCGAGAATGGGAACTGTACCCGCTACTGTTACTGCTGGAGCCGCTAAGGCCAAGCAGTTCCCTTCGCTCTGCTTTCGCATTTTTCAAACCCAAATGCGCTGTGCGCACATGCTCTTCGAGGGCAAGCTTGCTCCCGTACCGTTTGCCGCATCCACCATCCTGCGCGATCCAGCCTTCTAGCTTTTTCGAGCGAGAGAGATCCGTCTCGCCGCAGATAAAACGCTTCTCACCCTCGTGAACAGTTTTTATGTGCACGTTCAGATTGCCTCTTTTTGTAAAGTTGCGGCCGCAGTTTGGATAGTGGCACGGGTAGATTTTGCGCTCTTCGAGCGGGACAGTGCCGTGAGTGATTTCGAGATGGCGGCGGAGATCTCGATTGGATGAGCATGTCATGTCGCATTCTGGACAGGTGGGTGGGTGGACGGATTTCATGTGTGCTTGGAGTAAAGCATAAGTTTGGAAGACGGCGTTTGGATGTGGGTTGGTAACCCCGTTCGTTGTTGTCGAGTTTTGTTCGTCAGTTGCGTTAGAGGCACATTCTGCGCAGGCGAACCGAGCACCGCCGTGAAGTCTGCCCTCATGAGAACGCAGATGTCCTGCTGTGTCGAATGCCTGTGTACATTGTTGACCAGAGACTGGATCAAGATGCGGGCAGGGAAAGGGTTTCTTATTCAGATGGGCGGTCAAGATATGTTTTTGGAGGGTCGAGTGTTTGCGGAATGTCTCGTTGCAAGGAGGATATTCTGTACACCTGTATTTATCCCTTCCTTCATGCGCAGCTAGATGTCTTCGTAGCCGCGATCCCGTAACAAATGTCTTGCCGCATCCTTCTCTATCGCAGACGTAGTCCCGGATGGTGGTATGCGCGCTCTTCACATGGTGGTTCAGATGGGAAGCTCGTAGAAAGGTCTTCTCGCAACCCTCATACGTGCAATTAAATATTCGCTCATTTGTGTGCGATCTTAGGTGTTCTGTAAGTCGTGCAGGGCGGTTGAAAGCTTTAAGGCATCCATCGTACGGGCAAAGATGAGTTTTGCGATCTGACGGGTATCTGGAGGAGGCAGGAGAGTAAGGTGTGATGGGTGTTGCCTGCTGGTCGCCATGACTTAGGCAGTAGGAAGGTTGAGATTCGGAGTCTGATAGATTGCCATTATCAAATACATCTGCGAAATTGTCAGAAAATTTAGCCATTGTACCTACTGCAATCAGGTGCTTACCAGAACTGTCTGATGAAGCCGATTGTTGTAGTCGCTTGGGCGGTCGCTGGGTTTCTGAAATGGCCTTTCGCTTCTGGGACATGATTCCATTTCCTCCAAATAGCAGCTATTAGAAAAAAAAAAAAAAGTTTGGAGGGCTTATATATCTTTGCCGCTGACTTGTGGAATATTTCCCTTGTGTGGATCAAAATTGCGATTAGGGTATAAAATCTTGGCAAAATTTAGCTGTAATGTAAGCGCTAAGCGCCATAAGCGAACTGCGCCAAAAATTTAACTTTTTCTTTGCTCCAAGACCCAAAATCAACTTCTCCAGCAGACATTACGTAGCGCGCAGAGAATTCGACTCTACCTTGCTTGAAGAGCGTGGGATATATTTTTGCCTTGCGCAATTGTTTTCTCGTTTAAGCGCAATGTCAGACTACGGCGCAGGTGATCATGAGGAACATGATGATGCTGGGTTAGTGGGCCGATGCACCTTCCTGTCCCTGGTTGGAAACCGTGCGACGCACGGCAGAGATTTATTGAGGCCCCTGGAACTTCTAGAGCGATGTAGCTAATATTTTACTTCTTACAGTTTCGACTATGAGCCTCCCGAGTACGAGTACATTGATAATGAACCTGAAGACTATGTAGAACCAGAGCAGACGGAGCATGGTGAAAACGGATATGCGATAGTGAATGGTGACGGCCAGCCTGTGCAGAATGGCGAGGGGGACGTTGTTTCGGGAGATCCGAATGCAGGCGCATCGAAGGGAAAGGTCATGCTGCAGCAACGGGAGAAAAAGGTCCCAAACGACCAGCGGACGACCACCCCCTACATGACCAAATACGAACGCGCACGAGTGTTAGGCACACGAGCGCTACAAATCAGGTTAGTTTTCATACGATATCTTTATCAGCGTGGCGGATTGTCTCCAGCGTGCTAACGCGGGTGGACAGCATGAACGCGCCGATCCTTGTTGACTTGGAGGGAGAGACGGATCCTCTTCAAATCGCTCTAAAGGAGCTTGCTCAGAAAAAGATCCCCTTGATTGTTAGGAGGTATCTCCCTGATGGATGGTAAGCTTCATTCCAATATATATACTTAGAGACTTATCTAATCATGTATCACCTCAGGTATGAGGATTGGACCTGCGAAGAGTTGCTTTAAGCCTGCAGCTTTTCTTCCTTTTTAAATATGTTAATGTGGATTCTTTTATCATTGTTATTACCGGGTCAATTTTTCGCATAGCGGGAGGTGTTTAGGTCTGCAAGTTGGGTATTTGATTTATCCCCTGGAGTTTAAACTGCTTTTTCAGCGGGGAGAAAAAATGAGGACGAAAATCCAAGGCAGGGAGCTGGATAATTGCCTTTTATAATGTGGATATAGATATTCCATAGACCATATAATGGTTTTCCTTCGTTCCAGATATTTCAGCGTCTTAAGGGGCTCGGCTCAACGATGTTATCTTCCATACTTATGGGGAAAATTACTGTAGCTAGCCCAATTCCAAATGACACAAAATGCAGGTTAACCGAAGGGCTTGTGATGCAAGAAGCCATCATTAAGAAGGGCGACCCTGACCCATTGGGGTAGTGATGGCTAGCCCCAGTCGTATCTCACATCCATCGTCTCCCTAAGAAATCACAACAGTGGCTATCATCGTATATCCTCACATGGCTCTTGCCTATTATCTGCTTCCAGAAAAGCACTGGCGCCAGAGTCTTGATATAAATATTGCCTATTTCAAGCTAATCCCGATCTGCAGGTGTTGGTCAAATCGTCTTCATTGCGCTTCGCAACAAAAACCCACATCTGGCAACCCTATTTCGTAGTGAGAACAAAGCTTACTAGTTAAATATTAGGGCAATAAAGATTAAAAATGGTGCGGAAAGCAATTCTACATGCGGGAAACAATCTTGGGGGTACTTTTGTTCTTACCACGAGCTATGTCGACATAGTACTTGGTCATTATAAGCCAGTCACCTCCTCTCTTAGTGCTTTTATACCATTACTTTTATCATGAATATGGGAATATACTAAAACAAAAGGGTTTATTTCTCCTTTAAATATATGTCCCCTCCCTGTTTGAGGGCAATATCTATTCATTTTGACAATCCATTCCTCTCGGCTGGGCTGATGATTATGGAAGGGCTTGTCAGCGACAAAATCCCAAATTGGCCCTGTCTTTCCGTCGACATATTCCTCCTCGTGCTGAGGCGTTGGGGAGAAAGAGGAGTCACATAAGAAGTTGTTGTCATTGGCAATAACCAACTTAGCTACGACTACTACTAAAAAGCATGGCCACAAGTGCTGCCATCTTTCTCTTCTTTCATAGCTGGTATATATATGATATATGGCTTTTCATATTCCCTTCCTCAGTTCCTGAGATCCTATGTTGAAGTCACGTACCTAACTGGAAACGTCCATGATACAGGGGAATTGTGATGGATTATGGCAGTTTCTAGGCTCAACATTGAGCAACACCTATTTGCAGGGCCAGTCACCATTGATAATAATATGGATCGGCTCGATGTAGGATTCTTGACGTCAGCTCTAATAGTTGGGCATACGTATTTCCCCAAATATTGTCCCTGATTAGATTGGCCTCTGAAATAGCACTGTACACATTATCACTGCCTGTGGTAGCCTGGGGATTGCGCGGATTGTGAGAAATATCGCAGCAGGGGTAATCTCTCAATATTTCTGTACGGGTTTATTGCTGGCGGGTTCGTTTCCGTGGGACCTGCTGTGTTTTGCTCAAAGTCACCACCAGTCACCACCAAATTTATGCGCAACCACGTTCTTATCCTGGTGAAAAAGACAGAATTTATGAGCATTACACCTGATATGCGAATTTCGACACTGGCTTGGGAATGTTGTTTGTTTTTGTTCACTGGTTTCGCGGATGAGTACGAACGCCTATTGGAGGCGGTATTGTCAATGGTGCTGGAAACTTGTGGGTGTGCCACTGCTGTTGAGCATCTCTTTTCTCCTCTCTGCTGAGATCATGGGAGCGGCTCGTTCCTGGTCAGGTGGCATATCCAGGACGGATTAGGTCCAATGCAGCATTCGCAAGTAAGGGCCTGTTCGGTGATTTCCGTTCGTACAGTCCTGTTCATACAAGAAGTGGATATTATACTTTCAATGGTGTAAAACTCTCTTACTTGCCATCTTACTGTATTTGAATAACCTGCTTGATGCTGCTGAACTTTTCTCTTGCCATCTTCTGCATGAACACAGAATGATCACAAGTTCATACTTATTAGTATTATTTTATATCAATTGTCAGTGAAAAATGAATCTTGACAAGTCTCAGATTGATCTGATGTTGCAATATCTTGAATCAAATAATGATCAATCTGTTTCTGCCAGTCAATGGCTGGATGTTACAAACCTACGGCACAACCCTGAGAGCCATTGGACAAGGAACGACTAAATGGTAGAGGGCATGCAAGCTAGACATCGGATAAGGAAAGATCCGGTTAACCAATAGGAACAATAGGTCACGTGACATAGTGGATTGTGTTGGCACTAGTTGCCCAGGCGGCCCTCCACCGCACGTGATTACCCCTATATATAGTTAGCTAGCGATCGCACAATGAGAAGATCAACCATCCCACAGGTTATGGCCCGGATTGCAGATTTTTAAGAAAAACAGACGTTTTGATTAGAATACGCTGCGACTGATGTTATATTGGATGAGTTAAACATTATTCCCCTGAAAAGAGAGCTCTTTGCCTATAAAAGTGGTGTAATTGACGGAATTGCTGTCGAGACTGCTGCAGAGATTTCATTACTATCTTGAAGGGATCAAAAACTTATTTATTTATTTTCATTCAGAACCTCCCTAAGTCAGATTGATTATGAGTGGTTCTCGATTACCTGCGACCCCAATATCAGGACGTAAGAAGACACTACGTTCGCAATCAAGGGTCCCCCAATCCTTCCCCCCTATTACTGAGCAAGAATCCGGCTCAGAAGCGGAGGGGTGATCAAACTGAATACGCGATGGCAGAGGAAGATATGACAACCTCTGGCTCCGTAACGCGATACTGGCAAGATGCCAGAACGCGAGGAATCCGAGG
>NW_001813979.1:2878712-2881426 GCF_000149585.1 Histoplasma mississippiense
TGTCCAGGAACGAGAAGGAAGGGGTCCACCCAAAAAAGCCGATACCAACCACGGAGTAAGGGTGCTTGCAGTATCTGGCAGTCAAATTACGCCCCAGGATATTGCGCGAGCAGCATCCCCTACTAGCGCAGAAGAATACTGCGCCTACACCTAAGGCGTGGAGGGCTCTCCTCCGCGTCATACAATATCTCAAAAGGAACGAGCGACCTTGGCATCTTATACGAAGGCCACAAGAACGAGATCGATGAATTCCCCAACGCGTCATATCTGCCGATAGGTTATACAGATTCGGATTGGGCAGGACCGTTGAACGGCGAACGCAAATCTACTTCAGGCTTCATATTCAAGTTAGCAGGTGCACCGATTTCATGGCGTTCGTCCAAACAACCTTGTGTTTCTTTAAGTTCAAATGAGGCAGAATACGTGGCACTTAGCGAAGCAGTACGCGGAGCAACGTGGTTGCGCAATATGATGATGGAACTAGGATTCGTTACAGCAAAGGACCCCTTGCCTATCAGGGCAGATAACAAAGGTTCAATCGACCTAGCTACCGTTGCCGCGATCACGGCACGCAGCAAGCATATCGACACTCGCTTCCACTATTCTCGCACGCAATTGAACGAAGGCGTTATTTCTATTAAACACGTTCCCACTGAGGATATGGTAGCAGACGGATTAACCAAACCTCTGGGCACAGTGGCATTTAGGCGTTTCATTGATTTACTAGGACTTTTCGCTGGTAACAGTGAGAATGATTAAATTTCTGTATGTAGCATGATTTTGGGATGATCCAAGTTGAGATAGCTAGCATGGAAGATTCGTAGGAACACATCACGCACGTTGGCGCGTGGGGGGGTGTTGGGCACTAGTTGCCCAGGCGGCCCTCCACCGCACGTGATTACCCCTATATATAGTTAGCTAGCGATCGCACAATGAGAAGATCAACCATCCCACAGATTGTGGGAGGATAACGTTGTTGTCATTACTAAAACTAACTACGCGAGAGCAACACAATATGTTGGGGGGCACGTGATAGGGTAGCCGTAGTACCACTAACACCCCCCCGTGCTACGGCGCCGCCAAAGCTCTGCCGCCCGGGGGCCCCCCCCTTGCTCAATTCTTCTAAAAACGCAATAATAATTAATTACAAGAATCAGACCCTGATTTCCTCTTTGGGAATAGGCTCCCGTATGGCAATAACCGTAAAAAACAGGATAACACAAGCAAAATCTGTAAACTCCCGTATCATCATTACCTTCACCCCTTCTTGCCAATTTCCATTAAGCCAATCCTCTTAACAAATTCTTCGAAGGCAGGCCTTGCCAGTGGCTTGGTGAGGCCGTCAGCTATATTGGCCGTAGAACCAACGTGTTCCATCATGATTTCGCCTTTTTCAACCAGATCGCGAAGGATATGGTATCTGATCTCGATGTGACGTGACCTCCTTGTCAAGGACTCCCCTTTTGCTAGATCTATCGCGCCCTTGTTGTCAACTCGCAGGTGCGAGCATACCTTCGCTTTCCCTTCTACTAATCCAGCATCAAATAACATGTCATTCAGCCAGATCACTTCGCACGCTGCCTCACTTGCCGCGATATACTCCGCCTCAGTGGTTGATTTTGCACCTGAAGTTTGCCGTTGCGATCGCCACGAGATTGGTGCTCCGTTTAGCATGATAATGTAACCTGTAGTTGACTTGTATTGGGGGTCCGCCCCTGCCCAATCTGAGTCGCTGTACGCGACAGGATTGAGTCCCTCAACCATCTCCTTCTTGTATAGGATAACGTGATCCTTCGTTTTCTTGACATAGCGTAGGACGTGTTTTAATGCCGCCCAGCATTTCTTGTGCGGACGCGAGTTGAAACGTGAGAGGTAGTTGACCGCGAATGCCAGATCTGGTCTGCTGCTTGACACCAAATACTGCAGCGATCCTAAGCCTTGACGATATCTAGTAGCAGTAAAATCGTCATCTAACCCGCTATCTTCATCTGGTGAGAATTCTAGGCGTATGCCGGCCGCCATCGGCGTGCTGGCCGGGTTGACCTTGTCCATTCCAAAATCCTCAAGGATCTCATCGATATAACGGTTCTGGGTAACCGCTAGGTCGCCGTTCATTTGACGTTTGACTTCCATTCCAAGGTAGGGCTTGTTCTCTTCGACATCCTTTGTCTCAAACCTTTTAGCAATCTCTGCCAATATCCAGTCTAATTGCTGCTCTTGGGGTCCCGTTACCCGACAGTCATCGACGTGCAATGTCAGGTAGATCTTGCGAATAGGGTGATATAAGAATCCGCCATCGTACGGCGAGATTTTGAATCCTAGAGTGGTGAGGTGTTCCGTCGCAAGGAAATACCACACCCTCGCTGCTTGCTTCATCCCGTAAAGGCTCTGGCGGAGCAGGCCAACTAGGCCCCCCCTGCCGTGCTTAATCCCTGTAGGCAGTTGCATATATACCATCTCGTGTTGCGGCAGTATGCCGTTCAAGAACGCGGAGACGTAGTCGATCGCCTTGGCTTTCCACCCCTTTGCTGCTGAAATCGCGAATAAGCTCCGGGACGTGGGTCCTGATACCACCGCAGCGTACGACTTTGTATAGTGGACTCCTTGCTGTTGAAGGAATCCCCTAACCACAACAGCGAGCTCTAAACCGGATTGTCTCTCCCTTACTGTTCTAATTGTCGATCAAACACCCATTTACCAGTTAAGATATCCAT
>NW_001813979.1:2882131-2885091 GCF_000149585.1 Histoplasma mississippiense
CCCCAACGCGTCATATCTGCCGATAGGTTATACAGATTCGGATTGGGCAGGACCGTTGAACGGCGAACGCAAATCTACTTCAGGCTTCATATTCAAGTTAGCAGGTGCACCAATTTCATGGCGTTCGTCCAAACAACCTTGTGTTTCTTTAAGTTCAAATGAGGCAGAATACGTGGCACTTAGCGAAGCAGTACGCGAAGCAACGTGGTTGCGCAATATGATGATGGAACTAGGATTCGTTACAGCAAAGGACCCCTTGCCTATCAGGGCAGATAACAAAGGTTCAATCGACCTAGCTACCGTTGCCGCGATCACGGCACGCAGCAAGCATATCGACACTCGCTTCCACTATTCTCGCACGCAATTGAACGAAGGCGTTATTTCTATTAAACACGTTCCCACTGAGGATATGGTAGCAGACGGATTAACCAAACCTCTGGGCACAGTGGCATTTAGGCGTTTCATTGATTTACTAGGACTTTTCGCTGGTAACAGTGAGAATGATTAAATTTCTGTATGTAGCATGATTTTGGGATGATCCAAGTTGAGATAGCTAGCATGGAAGATTCGTAGGAACACATCACGCACGTTGGCGCGTGGGGGGGTGTTGGGCACTAGTTGCCCAGGCGGCCCTCCACCGCACGTGATTACCCCTATATATAGTTAGCTAGCGATCGCACAATGAGAAGATCAACCATCCCACACTTATCTCAGTAAACTCAGCCACTCCACTCCGAGCTAACCCAATCCGAACTACTGCTACTTTCTGCCAAGTCCTGCTAACATCTGAGCCAATCAACTGTCACGGGGCTTACACTAAACCTAAATGGGACATCCCCAGCAAACTCTTCGCGGAGCGTCTGAGAAAAAACGGTTCCTGTTTGTTAGCAACACGGGAACGATTTGCTCCAACCATAATGTTTGAGATAGAATCACTGTGCAACATCACTCATAGATCATTTCTCTACCACCTTGGAGGGTTAATTTTTCAATTTCCTGTCGATTGATGTAATTTTTATCTGAAAATACATATATTCTGAGTATGAAGTGTCGCGTCGAAAACTGCTACTATGATTTTGAACACGGGAACGATTTGCTAATTTTTCAACCATGATCATGTCTAGTCATCCAACGCCTTGATCTTGCCATCAAAACATCTATCCAGCCATCAGAGACTCTAGTCAAAGCACCGAGTGTATTTTCCAGCGACTTCCGGCAACTTCTGGCAACTTCTGACAACTTCTGAACTCTTGGCAACCTCACGCGGCACATCAACTTCTGACAACATCTCTGAACTCCTGACAACTTCTGGGATCTTCCGACAACTTCTGAACCAATCACATAACACTTCTTTTTGACAGCTGGGTCGGACAACGTCCCATCAACTGCATCAAATATGGCCAAGGGGGATCGAAGAAAACGCGCAAGTCAGCTACAACAGCGGCTTCAAAAGCCATCATTAAAGCAAATACTTTCAATGAACATTGAAGATATGCCACAACTTGTCATGAGCTATGCCGGACCAGATAGTATCGACAAGCAACAGGATGTTATTCAGTATTGTCTTCAACGAATACTTCAAGGCCCGCGTCCAGATCCTGAGTGTACTCTTCAGCCACGCATAGAACAAGTCCGTATACTTCGGCGCATGATATATGGATATAGCGACACTTTATTCATTGCCAGAACTGGCTATGGAAAGAGCCTTATTCTTCAATCCTATACAATTCTGACAGGAAAGATAACCATTCAACTGGTTCCTCTAAACAAGCTTGGTGATCAGCAAACAAGAGATATAGCACGGTTTCCCGGTGCCAATCCTTGTCTGGTCAGTGCTGATAATCTCCAGGGGCAAGAAGACTTACTCAAACGCATTCAACAAGGTGACTATACACATATACTGCTCAGTCCAGAGCAAGCTCTTTGCAAGCGATTTCAGCATGTTCTTCAAGACCCTACTTTACAAGAAAAGATTGGGCTTGTAGCTATCGATGAGTGTCATCTTGTCACACAGTGGAGTCAATTCCGTAGTCAGTTTGCCAGGCTGGGGCACCTGAGATTGCTTCTTCGTGAGGATATTGTCTGGTTTGGCTGTTCCGCAACCCTCAGCAGTAAAGCTGAAGATATCATTCTTCAAGAGGCTGGATTTCGTTCTATTGGTGTAAACCCACGGCAGACTCAGGTTATTCGAACTTCCATTAACCGTCCTGATATCTTTATCGGCGTACATCCGATTCCACGCGGTAAACTTGTATCCTATGATATGTTATATTTTTTATTGAACGAGGCCATTGATACAGATGGAAAGATCATACCTCAACACATTTTAAAGACCATTGTCTTTATTGACAGTCATGTCAAGGTTCAACAAGCAGTGCAATATTTCCGATCAATACTTCTTCAGATCTGTCAGAATAACAGGCAGAATGTCAACAATACTGACACCTCTTTCATCAATGAAAGACATTCAGCATTTCACATCTCGAGTGTCTGAAGTGGATCAGAATATTCGCTTCGAGGAGTTCATGAAACCTAAGTCAATGGTATCCAGATCAGAATCGTGATTGAATTTTGCAAAGAAGGGAGTATTGATAAGGCATTTCAGCTCCTGTTTAAGCAAGACAGTATAACGTTGATTATCATTGAATACCCCCTGCTTTGGAAAGTGCTGAATATAGTGCATTTTCGCCGCTTCGTAGGAGTACTGTATTCGTCGATGAGTCCAAGATATCGGGACTCTGAATCCAAGCCTCTATAAAGGCCTCCATTCCCCAACTGTTTCGCTGTAATGTTCTGACAACGCGAGATAATTTTTGACCGTCTTTTTCTCCGGTTTATAAGGCAATTGTAGGCAGGTGCTGGTGGGGCCACGGCGGTTTGATCCGTGTATCATATCTCGTGGGGGGAATCGGTATCCAGTATCGGGTGATCTCCAAATTTCCCAAAGGGAGTATTACTAT
>NW_001813980.1:0-1590 GCF_000149585.1 Histoplasma mississippiense
CGCTGACCCCTATATCGAACCCGATATCCAATGGGCGTGCCCCAACCGGTATATACGATCCTCTCCGTCATGTTCTGTTTAACCCTAACCCTAACCCTAGAAACCTGGGGTTTCCGGTTCCGTTTCCGGTTCCGTTTCCGGTTCCATTTCCGTTTCCGTTTCCGTGACGTATTTCCCGTGACACTGACCTCTATATCCAACGCGATATTCAATGGGCGTGCCCCAACCGGTATATACGATCCTCTCCGTCATGTTCTGTTTAACCCTAACCCTAACCCTGAAAACCTGGGGTTTCCGGTTCCGTTTCCGGTTCCATTTCCGTTTCCGTTTCCGTGACGTATTTCCCGTGACACTGACCTCTATATCCAACGCGATATTCAATGGGCGTGCCCCAACCGGTATATACGATCCTCTCCGTCATGTTCTGTTTAACCCTAACCCTAACCCTGAAAACCTGGGGTTTCCGGTTCCGTTTCCGGTTCCATTTCCGTTTCCGTTTCCGTGACGTATTTCCCGTGACACTGACCTCTATATCCAACGCGATATTCAACGGGTGTGCCCCAACCGGTATATACCATCCTCTCCATCATATTCTGTTTAACCCTAACCCTGAAAACCTGGGGTTTCCGTTTCCGTTTCCACTGCCGTTTCCGTTTCCGTGACGTATTTCCCCTTGACGCAAACCCCTAATCCAACGCGATATTCAATGGGCGTGCCCCAACCGGTATATACGATCCTCTCCATCATATCTGTTTACCCCCACCCCTAAAACCCTGGGGGATTCCGTTTTCCGTTCCCGCTTCCGTTTCCGTGACGTATTCCCGGACGCCAACCCCCTATATCCAACACGATATTCAACCGGCGTGCCCCAACCGGTAATTACGATCTCTCCACATATTCTGTTTAACCCCAACCCTAAAACCCTGGGGATTCCGTTTCCGTTTCCGCTTCCGTTTCCGTGACGTATTTCCCGGACGCAAACCCCTATATCCAACACGATATTCAACCGGCGTGCCCCAACCGGTATATACGATCCTCTCCATCATATTCTGTTTAACCCTAACCCTGAAAACCTGGGGTTTCCGTTTCCGTTTCCGCTTCCGTTTCCGCTTCCGTTTCCGTGACGTATTTCCCGTGACGCTGACCCCTATATCCAACGCGATATTCAACGGGCGTGCCCCAACCAGTATATACGATCCTCTCCATCATATTTTGTTAAACCATAACCCTATAACCTTCAACCCTAAAACCCTGGTGTTTCCGTTTCCGTTTCCGGTTCCGCCTCCGCCTCCGCTTCCGCGACGTATTTCCCGGACGCAAACCCCTATATCCAACGCGATATTCAACGGGCGTGCCCCAACCGGTATATACGATCCTCTCTATCATATTCTGTTTAACCCTAACCCTGAAAACCTTGGGTTTCCGTTTCCGTTTTCCGCTTCCGTTTCCGCTTCCGTTTCCGTGACGTGACGTATTTCCCGTGATGCTAACCCCTATATGCGATATCAACGGGAGTGCCCCAGCCGGTATATACGATCCTCTTCATCATATTCTGCCTGACCCCTAAACCCTATAACCCTTCAGCCAGCA
>NW_001813980.1:2687-27912 GCF_000149585.1 Histoplasma mississippiense
GCCTATCCTGGACCTCACTCCGCACCCCCTGTCTCTAGCCCTCACTCTTTGTCAACCCTAAACCCTGACTCTGACCACCTCATCCTCCCCCCCAGCCTCTAACCTCACTCATTGTAACCCTGACCCTGACCCATTATCATATGGGATGATACTGTTTGAAACTGATCACCCTAACTGATCTACTTTCTCTCGATGTTATATCCCTTTACCCTCTGTCTCTTGCTTCACCTGCCTTTATATATATATACGTCTTTCATCCCCCTGTGGTGCCCCTCACCCGTGATATCACTTGACCCCTGTACCCTCTGACTCCATCTTCCCCCTCTCTGCCTCCTGATATATCCCTCGCAGCCAACAAAACATCTCCACCAGCTGGTTGTGCTCGATGCCCTGTCCCTCAACCTTCTGTCTCAAAAATTCAATCACCGCCTCCTGATCATCTGCATTCACATTGAACTCTCTCAGCTGCTGTGACACCCATACATCATCATTGCCACTGTCGGGATCAAAAATCCCCTGTACGGACACTGCCTCTGTGTCTTCCGGCTGTTGCATATGGACTGCGGCATCCCGCATCGGAAGCACCCGGAATACCGTGTGTATTTGATCTTGCTCCGCACTGTCATCATCCATCTCTTTGCCTCCTGGCTCTCCTCGTGGGGACACTGGTACAGCTCATGGTCAAACTCCCGCTTGCCACTTGCACATATCAAACACTGATCCTTCCACCTCTGCGCCTCTTCCACTAAAACCTCCTCATCCATCAATGCCCTCTGCCCTCGCTGCTGGTGTGTGATGATGAACCGGCCCCGACGGACATCCTGCTTGTGGAATGTCTGTCTGGTTGTTGATGGGATGCCCCTGGTGTCTTCACTGATTTCACTTGACTCTTGCTTGTTCCATTGACCCGGGCTGCTCCCGCCTGAAGTTGAAGCTTCATTCTTGGTGATGCTTTCATTTATGTTGTCGTCTGTGCTCTTGCTCACACTTCTGGCCATTCTGGGACTGCATGTGCTGTTGAATCTGATGTGGGTTTCACCCTGCTGGCTCTCCATCTCTGACTCCTGGCTGGTTTCATCCTCGCTGGAGTCATCCTTGGCTGTTGCTCTTGAACTGTAGCCTGGACTGGGTGTGGGCGTGGGCGTGCCACCTGGGCTGGGGGTGAACACGGCCTCCCTGGCCTCCCACTCGGCATCGCACCCGTCACACTGGGACTCCCCTGTGTGTCGATCACCGCAGTGCCGTCTCATGTAACCCTCCACTTCCCCGTCCAGGTACCGGTCCAGCACCACCCGTCGACATCGAGCCATCGGTTCATCACCCTCCTCACCCCCTGCCTGCATGTACCGATCAACCAGCTTCTGGTCCAGCAGTGATGGTGCATCCTTTCTTGACCATATCATTGCTGCACTGATACCCTCGGGCTCAATGATGATGGCTTCACTGGCCTGTCCATCACGCCCTGCACGCCCGCTCTCCTGTCCATAATCCAGCAATGATCGCGGCCGTCCGACGTGGATGATGCTGCGGATGTTGGGGATGTCGATTCCCATGCCCAGTGCACTTGTCGCCACGATGACCTGGTATTGACCTTGTCGGAAACGCTCCAGTATGCCGGCCTTGTCGATCTGGTGGTGGTGATATGCCTCGCACCCCAATGCGCTTGCCATCGTCGTGACCTGATTCACCGTCTGGCAGTACACCACCCCCTTGCCTTCTCCCGTCCGTCTCATGCGGTCCTGGATGAACCTGACCACGCTGGGTGCTTGAAACCATCGGTTGAGCCCACCGTACTCTGACCCTTCAATGATGGGTTGCCACACTCGGTATGCCACATTTGGACCGCATGTCCGCGCCCGGAACAATGATATGTCCGCTCGGGTGCAGTGCATGCGGGACCACAGCTTCTCCTCCTCACCGGGTGGCAGTGTGGCCGTCAGCAGCACCATCTGTGTCTTGGCCGCCATCAGCTTGCCGAGCTGTTGCATCTGGGGCCGGAAGTTGACCTGGTCGTTGAGCACCGTGTGGCATAACCGTGCCACCTTGATGATCCGTGACAATATTGGTGGGTAGCTCTCCGCGTCGCGCCATCCATACTCCCCCCGTCCCAGCACCGCCAACGCGTCTACCAGCGCGCACTCATAATCCTCCACCTGAACCCGCTGGTCCAGCAGCTCAATGCAAAAATCCAAACATGCCATCTGGATCTTGGTTGATTTGAACTTATCTTCTTCTTCTGACTGCGTATCTCTCTGTCCCTTCTCCTCCTCCTCTTCTTCTTCCTCAGTCATCTGCTCATCCATGGGGTCTGGGCTGATGGGGTGTCGCTGGTCGGCTCCCTCTGTGGTGGCTACCTGCCATAATACCCTCCATGTCTTGCGCTGCCGTGGTGTGAACCGGTACTGTGGGCTCGTCCATTCATGCTCGACCTGCGTTCGGGCGAAAAACATCAACATCTGCTGCCATGGCCTCACGTGCTCGGCGATGCTCTCCTCATCCATGTATGCCTGCAACGGGGTGTGCCGGGTCTGGTGTCGCTCTGTGCGGATGGCCTCGATGCGGACGAAGTGGCCCAGCCGTGTGATGACTCGCTGGCTGGTACGGGCAACCTGCCCCATGGCCTCCCAGATGGCCCTCGCGGCCAGTTCATCTGGGCACGTGGTGTCATCGTCGGGCCGCTGCACGCAGTTGACCAGATCATTGGGTGCGATGTTGGTCAAGTACACCGGCCATCTGGTCCGCCGCAGCCATGGGTTGGCTTCATCGTGCTCCCCGGCCTGGATGACATTGCTGGTCTGCCGTTGCTGTTCCCGGTAAAACCGCTCCAGCTCATCAATGACATGGCTGGCTCTGTTCTGGTCTGGCGTGCCGGTGTGCTCAGTAGTCTCCTTAGTCTGGATCTGTATGTAGTGGGAGCCCTTGCGCGATGCAAATACCTGCTGGAACTGCACCTTCTGGCATGATCTGTCCACCTCATCCTGTGCTGCCGTACGCTTTTGTGGCGCTGTACGGCCACGGCTGGGATATGGCGACCAGCTGTGCTTGTTCTGCCAGTGCTTGCGCATGGTGTTCATGTTCCCTGCCACATACTGGCACTGGGGATCCCGCTGGCACCTGTAGCCATCTTGAATGGGTAGTTCCGGGATTGGTTCATTCAGTATTGTGGGCAGTGTTAACTGTGTAGTATGTGGGCAGTGTTAACTGTGTAGTATCTCGAGCCACATTGTCCCACTGTTCAATGTTCTCCTTTATCTGCTGAACCACCGCATGCTTTAGCTGATGGGCCTTGCCTTTCAGATGCTGTTCAATCTCGGTTGGCCACACAGCGTGCTTGCACCGGCGGCATATGATAATGAGGTATGATTCACAGTGGATAAATAATTGATGTTCCATGTCGATGCTGGGTCTGTCTTGTGCATTGAATATATATATATTTCCTTCATTCAGTGTCTTTGTGTGAAACTTGACAGATCTGATCTGGTGTGAATGTTTGTTTTTTCTGTGGTTAAAATCACTCCAGGATGAAGCCTTTCAGTTTTCTTATATGTTTTGCTATTTTTATTTACTTTGTTGATCCTGCACCGCTTTGCACCGCTCTGTTGCCTGGGTGAAAATATATATATTTAGTTGGGTCTGGTTGGGTTGGTGGCTTACCCCATCAAACATCGCACCTCAACTTATTGACTTTGACACCACAATTTAACCCCTTCCCGGCGGAATTATTGCTTTTAATTTGGATATGTTGTATTTCATATCCACTACGGCCTACATGCAAAGTTTGAAGTAATGGGGTGGCTGGCTGCCGCAGAAGGGAAGGGAAGAGGGAGCTCGACTGTGACCGGGCCCCACTGCGGGCACGCGGAGGCGGGAGCGGGAGCACGCACGGGCGGCCAATCAGGGACGGAGAAAATCGGACGGGGGCTCGTCGGACCACGCACTATGTAGAACTTGGATAGTTTAACCCTAACCCTATAACCTTCAACGGGCATGTCCAGCGTGTCATCCCACTGGTTTGGGTCCAACGGGTTAACGGGTTCGGTCAACGGGTTCGACTTCCAATGGTTTCAACGTCTCAACTTCCAATGGGTTGCCAATTGTAAAGAGCCTCACTTTGCAAATTCAAAAGAATGCATATTTGCTCCCAAATCAGGAAAGCCATCAGTACAGACAAATAACTCAGTCTCTACTGATGTAAATGATAGCAATAAATAAAAAAGAAGGAATTCTCAACTCTCTGAATCTGCTATCTCTGAATCTTCTGCGAGGCAAAAAATTAGATCACAGAAGTCACCAAGAACCTCTGTTCAAATAAAAATAAGGGATACACATATGCAGAATATGATAGCAGTTGAAGTTGTGAATAATAGATTCAGTTTGTTATCTGACTCTGAATAAAGAGAAATACTTGTTAATATTTGTGTAATGTTAGAAAAACAACAAAAAAATGTTAAAAGCTCGACAAAAATCACATTTCTCGTCCGTAGGTTGGTGCAAAATTAGCGTGGTTTCAATTAGTGTATGGAATTCTGCACCGGCGCCCTGGGCATAACCAATAGAATCCTATATGATTTTATATGAATAATAATTGGTCATTTAGATCCACTGATTGAAGATCTCATGTAGATCTTAAGAATGTGTATGGAATTCAACATGTTTGAAGCCCTGCCTGTCTGCCTGCCTGCCCGATTCTCATATCTTCTCCCACCTATCCCCCTACCCGCGAATATGGAACCCCCCAAACCTGCGAATGTGGAATCCACTGAGAAACCTACCAAATCCAATGGTGAGTTCCTTATATTAATCAATTCAAATGACCTAGCTAACTAATTCATTCTCTAGTTCATACAAAAACATCAAGAAAATGAAAACAGTCTGTTGAGGAGGTTATTGCAGAACTTCCACCTCTAGAATCGGTGAAATTCCACTCAATATTGCCTATCTCATGAGATTCAATTTTCAATATTTCTGCAAATATCAATATAAGCAGTTCATACATTCTGTTTATCTTATTCTTCTCTGAGAAATGCTTTTAAAATATCAGTAATTCTACTAATCTCTATGCAAAATTAAAGAGAGATACCAGAGATACTGATGATGAAGCTTCAGAGCTTTCAGAAATGAAAAAGAATGAGAAAGCTCAAGATATAGATATAGAGATTTCTGAAATATCTATATTCTCAAAGCTTTCTATTCAGCAATGTTCATGGAAAAATATCAATTCAGCAGAGATAAAGGTCTTTATAAGCATTCTTCTTTCTATGAAAGTTCATAAATTCCATTGAATTGATCTATACGGGCAGAATGAGCTGAAACAAGACTCTATTCATTCCATTCAATTCTATATGACCCATATGCGTTTTGAACAGATTAAATGATATATCCATATATCTAACCTTCATGAGGCCCGCCGCCCGGAGGTCAAAAATAAGAATTGATGGTATAAGATAGAGTCATTAGCTACTAAGTTTCATATGGCATGTTGAAAATACTATACCCCTGACTTTAAGATTTCCATTGATGAGATTTTGGTTAAATATTTTGGATGGAGTCAACATACATACAAGATGTCTAATAAACCAATTCCTTGAGGATATAGATATTTGGCCTAGCAGAACATGACTATTTATAGTCTTTTCCTGGTCTAGCTGTCAACAAAGTATAATGTCTATGTTTCAATTCTCTATGTTAACAAAACTGAATCTATGGTGGTGAATCTGGTGAAGCGGCTTCCTATGATATCCACACTGAATACACCGAATACCATGCCGAATGCCACCCCTAATATCGACTCTAATATCACCCATAATATTGGCCCTAATATCAACCCGAATATCACCCTCCCGAATGCTACACCGAATGCCACATCTAATGAAATCTCTATCTCACAGCTGGTCACATCCTATTCAATTTATATGGATAACTACTTTACATCAGTTCCTTTATTCAAAGAACTACGTCAACAGGGGTATGGAGCATGTGGAACCACTCATTCAAACCAGGTTCCAGCAGCACTAGATGAGCTTTGAGAACATTCAAATTCCATACTCTGAAATACTCTGCATGTCATTGAAAAAGAGAATGTTCTCTGTCTTGCCTGGCAAGATAATAATATGGTATTGGCACTAACTACGATTCATTCATTGGACGCAGTTATTGAATGTACTTGTAAATGCTCAGGGGAACTCTCAATGTCAATATTGTTAGAAAGGTCTTTAAAGGTCAATCACAAAAGAAGCTGAAAATCCCATTGATTATAGGTGATTATAATCATCACATGAATGGGGTACATCTAGCAAATCAATACTGAGCAGCATATACTAGTCATAGAGTCATCTATCACACCTGGCTTTCTATTCTCTACTGACTTATTGATTCCGCAGCTATTAATGCATACCGGCTTCAATATCTATATATGGAGCAGCAGAGGATTTCAGTGAAGGATCTTTCTTCTCATATAAGCTTTCATGAGAAGCTTTACCAGGAACTCTTTGAATTCACATCTAGGATTCATGATAATCTATCAAGGGAATGATCAAATTCTAATCTAAATCATCAACGGATTTCTCTTCCAAAGCAGCGTGTTTGTGCCTGGTGTCAATATAAATGAAAGATTGGCCAGCAGAAATATAAAAAGATAGGGAGATCAAGTTCTGACTGTTCAGAGTGTCAAAATACCCTTTTATGTTTGAAAACTCAATGTTGGGCGGAATTTCATAGTATATCCTAATATCTATTTACGCGGATCCTTAATTAGGGTTTATATATAACCCTAATACCAATGAATACTCAAAAATACACTGATTATTCAATGAGATCTCGTATAATATACACTAATGAAACCACGCTAATTTTGCACAAACCTACGGACGAGGAGATAGTTGAAGCCTCATTCTTGGTGATGCTTTCATTTATGTTGTTGTCTGTGCTCTTGCTCACACTTCTGGCCATTCTGGGACTGCATGTGCTGTTGAATCTGATGTGGGTTTCACCCTGCTGGCTCTCCATCTCTGACTCCTGGTTGGACGGGTTTGACGTCCAACGGCTTAGGGTCCAGCGTGTTCGACTAATGTTTGTTTTTCTCTGTTTAAAATCACTCCAGAATGAAGCCTTTCAGTTTTTTTATATATTTTGCTATTTTTATTTACTTTGTTGATCTAGTAACCCTAACCGCTCCGTTGCCTGGGTGAAAATATAGATATTTAGTTGGGTCTGGTTGGGTTGATGGCTTACCCCATCAAACATCGCACCTCAACTCATTGACTTTGACACCACAATGTAACCCCTTCCCGGCGGAATTATCGCTTTTGATTTGGATATGTTGTATTTCATATCCACTACGGCCTACATGCAAAGTTTGAAGTCAATTGACTCCGTGGTTGATTTGACGTTCAACGTCTGAAACCAAATGGAATGTACGTCCAATCTGCCCTGCTCTGATTGGTCGGTTTTCTAACCCTGAATGGAATGGACGTCTAGGGTATAGAGCAGTGCCGCAGCCTTCTCAAACTGAGTTTACAACCATTGTTGAAAGCTTTTCAAACAGCACAATGTCGGTCTGAAATGAGCTTCTAAGCATATGAAAATATAGAGCAATGAGAAAGCAGATTGTCTAACTAAACAGATAGTCTCATCTACTGCAGCCTCAGTGTATGAATTTAAAATCACACTCACAGTCAGTGAGGTCTGCACAGTGGCCAAGCAGCTCAGTCAAGAAATAAGATGAAAGTGATGAAGTGGAGTCTGTGACAAACTCTCTGACTGATATCAAAGTTGGAGTTTCAGCAAACTGACTGTGAAATATCAAGTGAAGGCTTCTTTAGAGCTCATTATATCACAGCACGCTTTTCATCACTGACTTGCATTCTGCTTTTTTCATGAGAACTTTTTTTGATATGACAGATGTTTCCAGTATGCAGATGTAAGACTCATTTATATCTGTGAATACAACAAAAGCTCAGAACATTTGATGCTCTATCAACATTTATAGAAACATCTTCTTCACTGATTTAAAAAGCTGATAGCACAGCCACACAATCAGATAACAGCTGTTGTCTATTTAAAGTCTCTGATCTCTACAGACTTTGTAGAATTACTGAACTGCATGCAGTTCTACACACAATATTATATAAGATAACACAGTTGACTGACTGCACATTATCTGACAACCCTGCAGCAGTTCTACAAGACCGGCCTGCTGAGTGCATTCATGATAATTAATGCAACTGTTAGAGACAACACAGTCTATACAGACAATACAGATAGCACAATTAAACTCATCTGTTTTAATTAATTGTGATATAATCAATACAGTCTGTGTGTCTGACTCAGTTAATATGTTCTTGACTGCCGGTATTATATCTACATGTACTTTGTTTTGTTTTTCTCTCATTTACTCTTGTCTCTATCAGCTCAAATACTTCTTCTTTCTTTTTTTCTTTACTCTCTCTGTCATTCTCTACTCTTTTTCTTTCATAATTTTTTTTAATACTCTCTCCTCTCTTTTCTCAGATCCGGGTCAGATCATATGACTGCAAGGTGTCGCAGATGACACAGTCTTTTCTTTATCTTTCTTTTTTATTTTATTTTATTTTCTTTTTTTATTTCAGAACACACACTTTTCCACTTTTTCTTTCATTTATTTTATTTATCTTTTTTCTGATATTAGAAGCACAGACAGCTTTCTGATCAATTAAAAGAGATATCTCTCTCTGCTCATTATAAAGCCTTTCAGACACGGCAGCAGCAGTCCCCTCAGAGAACCACGTTATAACCTCACCATGAATGGCCATACATTGAATCAGAAGTGAATGCACAGCTCAGAAAAATCCTTTATAATGAGCTGAATCTTTTTAAAAGTTGTCATCTGAATTTTATTTTCTCACTCTCTCTGTGTACATAGAAATCTCTTCAGTATAACACATCTCCATGCTCTTCAGAAGGCTTCTGAAACACGGGTGCTGTCTGTGTTTTCTTCAGAACATTAAATCTATACATACATACATACATACATATATATTACTTTTTATAAATTCTGAACTAGCAATAGAAGCAGCTGATTCTGATATTTTATTACAACTTTAATCAATATCAAGATCATATTCAAAGAAAAAGAAGAGACAAGAAGCAATAAAAGAGAACAATTGATAATAATTGAAATTAATATTGTTATATCATTTAAAAATTGCAGCAATATAAAATCCGAGTCAAAATAGAAAGCACAACCATGTAATCAAAACTTCAAATTTTACAATAAAAATCACATGAGAAGATACAGCATACTTTACTTGATAAATTGACATATTCTCTTTTAAATAAAAAATCATTAGTGGTGATGTTGGTGATGATTTCATTAGAGTATGATTTTTGATGTAAAAGTTAAAGAAAAGAGAATCAGAGATTGTGTTTAAATCATAATTGAATTGTAATAACATCAAAGTCAGAGAAACATTTTTCCGAGACAATATCATTTCAAAATTAACCTTCAAAATTAATTCAATTGTAATAGGCGCAACAGAGATATCTATATTAGGAAATAGATACGTGGCGATAGATACGTGGCGATAGATACGTGGCGATGGCAATATTATCTATATAATGCTCGCTGATATCCGTGGATTTTAGGAGATCAGCGATTAGCTTTGAACAATAGAGATTGCTACCTTCTTAATATCCTTTGTGCGTACTTCACACTACTCTTGTAATTACTCTTGTAGCCCATCTCTTACATCAATTCTATTCTGCAAACTTTATACAATATTAACTACACAGTATATATTATGAACTTCACACATTGCAATATGAAGTTTTGAAAACCAGGCCTTTGAAGAAGAGAGATAATTATAATAAACACAATAGAGATATCTATATTGGAAAATAGATATATGACAATATAAGGGTACAGAACACATCAGAATCAATTGTAATAAATGTAATATGATGATAACATTGTTTATATAATGCTTGCTGATATCTGTAGATCTTAGAAGATAAGTGATTAGCTTTGAACAATAGAGATTGCTATCTTTTTAATATCTTTTATGCGTACTTCATACTACTCTTGTAATTACTCTTATAACCCATCTCTTACATAAACAGATGATCAAATGAAATGGCAGAATTAAATTTTGAAACATTATTTTCAATGCTTTATCAATTATCATCAAGATAATTGAGTATGCTGATTATTATTAATGCAGTTTGTTTACAATATCTCCCAATATATCTCAACTGAAATGGCATGTACGGAAGTCTTCATGAAATGTCAATATGATTTAAAAATTAATATAGGCAAATCATCACAACTGGTTGCTATACATGCTGCTAGCTGTGTGAAACATATTGAGGAAACACATCACAAATTTATTGAAAATTTACAAAAAATATGACAAGTACAGAAAACTTACTACAATGCAAAATATAAATCTCAATAATTTAAAATAAATGATTATATTATATTTAATGCAAAAATAAATATGTTGAACCTTTCAAGATTATGAATATCATCAAAAAATAAATGTATAAATTAAAACTGACATCTTCATATTAAAGCATTCATTTTGTATTTCATGTATTTTTATTGAAGTCATACAATTGCAGAAATGAAGCTTTATCAGAATTAGAATCAGAATTTATCAATGATGAACAAGAATATTAAATGAAAAAAATTCTTGAAAAATGATAATAAAAAAACAAATCTTTGAAATATCTTGTGAAATTGACAGGTTGAGAATTTAATAATGATATATAGAAATCAGAAAAAAAATATATTGAACATTTAAATATTTGAAACTTTTCTTGAGTAAGAAAATGAATGATAAGTACAAAACCAACATACTTTCAAATATTAAAGGCATGAATTCCAAGTTGAAAAATATTAAAACTGCGAATCTCAAGTTGAAAAATGTTAGAAGTGCAAATCTCAGCCAAACTTCAATCAAATACATTTTTCAAAAAAATTTAATTAAAAAAAAAAAAAAAAAAAAAAAAAAAAAAAAAAAAATTTCAATTTGAATATAATAATAAATACAAAAATAAAAAATACAAGCAAGAAAAAAATAAAGAAAATAGATTTTAAAAAAAATTTACATACTTTTTATTCACTCATTTTTATTTCATCTTTTATTTTTTATTTTCTTTTCCTCCTCTTATCATTCTTCTCATTCTTTCTTTCAGTCATTTTCATTCAATACCTTTTTCAGTATTTGTAAATTATCAGCACTCATTTTGAATAAAGAGATATAAGTAAATGTTTATTTTATAAAATATTTATCTTTTTATTTCTTTTCTATCTCATCAATTTACTCATTCTTCAGCATATCTGATCAAGAAAGATATTTTCTTTCAACTTCTTCTCTCACTTCTTTATCATCTAAAACACTCACTCCCTCTGCTCCACAAATACCAGTGATGAATTGATTATTGAAACAGACATTACAGATATAATCACTGCTTTTATAATCTGCACTTTCACAGATTCAGTTGCTGTTCAATGCTGAGATCACAAAGCATTCATTTCCGATCTACTCTGAACAGACAACATCATTAAATGAGATGTATTTAATTATTTTATTAAATGATGAAGATGATTTTTATAACTGATCATATTCTTCTCAGCTACTATTTTTGCAAAAATGAACATATATTTGTATATAATGCATTTCAAAAGAGGTGTATCATGCATCTACTATTATTATCAATATATCAACATTGCTAATAACATTACTTATCTATTCAAAACCAAATTTACAAAAGAGGAAAGAGAAAAAAGAAATAGAAATTGAAGAAGATTATTCACAAAGTTACAGAATTTTTCTACAGAGACACAAACTTCACAATATTTTCAAATATTAAATCTGAATATACATCAAAAATCAATGTATTTTAATTTGAAAACACAATATTTACATAGAATTCAATTGTTGTATGTCACATGATTAGAGTTAAAGCAATACAACAAGTGAACAGTAAATGATGCTGAACAGAAACAAATTAATGATATATATGATCACATTAATAACATCACTAATAGAGAATATCAACAATAATATATAATAAATATCAATCAGAGAACAATTTACTTAAAATCAAAATATTTAAAGAAATTCATTTCAATAAAAAAAAAAAAAAAAAGAAAGAAAAAATCAATGAAGAAGTTTTAAAAAAAAAAAAAAAAAAACAAATTTAAGAATGAAAAAATTGTAACAGGAAAGTAAAAAGCTTTAATGATGATTAAATTAAAAAAGAAGAGAAATTTTCAAAGGAAAAGAAATTCTTTTTACTTCTCTACATAAAATCTCTAACAATCAAAGAACTCATCAATTTTATTTCATTAAGAAATTAATAACAATGTGTATACAAGCTATCTAAGAAATATGAAGCAATCTATACAAATCACTGAAAGCAGCTCTTATAAAAAAAAAGGCAATTGTAATGCACTCATTTATTATTTTGTTATACTCACTTATTATTTCCTTATTATATTATCTTTACTTATTCTTACCTCTTTCCATTATGTTCTCGCTACTGCTATTTCTACATATATATCTATATATGAATGTATGTATTTCACACATCTTCTTTTCTCTTTCTTTTCCTTTTTAGTGATTAGCTACAACTACTACTAGTATTATTACTACAATTACTATTGTTATTATCATCCACTACGCTATCTACTATCTTCCACTATTCACTCTTCACACTGTCATCACCCCTCACAAAGTCAATGAAGATTTACTCTAAGTAAAGAGCTGGAATATTTATAGTTTAGCATGAACTTAATTTGTTAGCAAAACAGGTGAACTCCAGCGGAGTTCAACGTGTAATAGTTGTAAGCTTTGAGGGCGGGCTTACATAAGGTTCCCTACATGTGTGTTTCTAGCAGCAAGATCAGGGCGTGCCAAATCTGAAGAGGTGAAGACCGGGTCAGTGGGCCAATGGGCGGCGTCCGCAACAACAGGCCTGGCCCGTTCGGGGATGCCCAGAAAGCAAGGGCTGCTGTGTACTCAAACGTCGGATTCTTTACTAAAATAAAATACAGCAATGTTATTATAATTTCAGAATTCTTGATTTGAACACCTGCTTATGGAAGTGTTTTTGAAGGCAGTCAGTCAGCTGCCTAAGGCGGTTTCAGCAGCCACTGATAAATATCTGCTATTTGGCGCCGTTTTCTAACCAAATACTAGTCGTGATCTAGCCGCCAGAGTTGATTTCAGTGGTGATTCATCAGCCTGTGCATTTGTCGTGTTCATTTTGAGAATTAAAACAAAACACATTCCCTGCTGAGCAGCTTCCCTTTGCCCAGCTTCCCTTTGCCAACTCTCTTTTCTTTGTACACACCATTCGCGTTTCCAGGAGCATCTCAACCCGTTGTGTGTCATTTGTTTTTATCGTTACTTCTACACTACATGAAACTCCGGAGTCAATCTACCACTAGTTTCCATTCGTCCAGAGCAATGCCATTGCTTCATAAACCAGCCTCCCAACCTAAGTGCTCCGATTTTCCCGATGGATGATCCGGTTGATAGCCTCAAGAATGTTCGTGGTAATGCAACTATCGCGTATCCTACCCTTCACCGGTAAAATTTTGCTAACATCTATCTAATATGCTTTCTTGTGATAGGGCTTAGAAAATGAATACTGCCCTCCGCTGGATCCCGCACTTTTCGTGGCTATAGCAAGCGATTATAACCTTCTCAACGACGGTAGCGTTCGGCAACTACGCGACACTCTAGATGCGCTGAAAGCTTCAGCTGATGAGCAAGAGAATGCTACATTCGACCCTTCTGGCAAAAGCGGCCGGGATTTCGTAGCGGGGGATCATGACGAGTTCGCGTCAGAGGAAGATGGATCACATCCAACAAAAAACTCTTTGACATCGACTCTTGAGCCTATCGAATCTGTTTTCTCTGTGTTCAGTTTGGAGGAGAACCTGGAGCCCACTCGTTCTGGTGAGCCCTGGAGTGGAATCCATACTGATTCCCCCCTGTCCTCTAACCGTGTTTCTCAAGTTACAGGATTGACTTTCGAGGGTAAGAGGGCGTATTTAATGGATATGTTTCCGTCAATTGACCAATACACAATTGTTCATACTTTGAGAAAATGTGGCGAGGATATTGACCGCTCGATGGATGTTTTGCTCAACCTGGCGTTTTTTGAAAACCAAAGCACTGATGATCAGGAAGACAAAGTGTCAATACCGAAGGGAATAGATGGGTTCGAAGTCGATATCCACTCAAGAGAACGTAAGTGGGCGAAAAGTAAGCGGTCTGTAAAAAGGCAAGGATCGCTTCCTCCGTCGATTGCATCATCTGCTGTAACACAACATGAAACCAATAGGGTGGAAAATGTATGGGAGAATAGCAGAAGAGATGTCAACTTTATCTGTTCCAGAACGTACCTCTCGCCCAAGTTCGTTACTTCTGCCTACCATACAAACGGAGCATCCCTCCCAAACACATTGCACTCCCTTGCGTCTGCGGAGGCGGAGCGACACGCAAATTCCATGATGGATAAGTCAATCACAGTCACGCAAATAGCAGAACTGAAGCAGGAGTTCCATAAAGTTTCCTCCGAGAAGCTTGCCGGATTGCTTCTACTAGCCAGGAACTCAACCTCAGCAGCCAGTGAGCTTGCAACCGTGATGACAACCGCTGCACCACCTCCGACAGAAATCGTCCAAATACAACAAGCACCTGTGGATCTCAGTGAATTTCCATCTCAGACTCAGAATTCCCGGTCACGGACACGAGAGCAGCCCCACGACCACCTCACCAGCAGAGCGATAGCAGACTCGCACATCATCGCAGGCCACAGCGCTTTTGCCAAGGCCAATTCAGCCTATCGCCGCGCCAAATCAGATCGCCTCATGGGTGGTGCCGCTGGGTACTACTCCGCGGTGGGTCGTGAACGTGTGGAAAAAGCCAAAAGGGAAGCCGCAGCTGCGGCAAAGGCACTCGTAGAGTTGCAGTCCAACAGCACGTTGCTGGACCTGCACGGCGTTAGCGTACAACATGCCGTTGACATCGCGAAGAAGAAGGTTGATGCCTGGTGGTATTCACTTGGTGATACCAAATATGCTCCTGGCGGCTGGGGTCCCGTGCAGCAGGGCTATCGCATCATCACGGGCCTCGGTCGCCATTCAAAGAACGGCACTGCGAGACTGGGTCCAGCGGTTGCGCGGGCTTTGGCTAATGAAGGATGGAAGGTCGAGGTTGGCGAGGGATCCTTGACGATTACGGGAATGGCTAAACGTCGATGAGGGTGGTTTCGGTTTTCGGTTGGCGTTTGGAGCTTTTAGTTTCTGGGTGGTGTTGTTTCTCGCTGCGTTTGTTAGTAGGTAGATTAAGCAGGAAAGAACCTATGTATCCATATCATAAGGGGACTTGATCGATCATTGGTATGCATCCATATGAGTCTAGCGATGGTTCTAGAAAGTAAATTATTCAATGTTCCGTCACTAAGTACTTACACTATATATACTTATCTTGGTACTTATATATGTATGTTAAATTTTTTTTTTTTTTGTTTGTTGTTTCCAAAAGATTTGCTCCCGCGATGATGGATGGGTAAAAATAGATGTGAGGTCATAAATATGTGGAATCATCCATGGATGAATTGACAAAACAAGGTTGGCAGCTTCAATACAAATCCTTCCGTCATCCCCGCCAGCAGCACCCTGGAGAACTCCATGAATACTCGTTCCTGCGCACGCTTCTCTACTCATCTTCCCCGCTCCCATTTCCATAAACATCGTCTCCATATATCTCCTTTATACCGACAACTCATCTCTCCTCGAACTTCATCCCATTTTGGGCTTCCCCACTTTGCGCGACGACCCCGTCCGTTGCTCCTCGGTCGCGAAGCCCTCCGATTCAACTGGATGCCAACGATCCCTTTCCTCACTGTATTTAGTTCATCAAAGAAGAAGATGGCCGACCAAAAAGAGTTTCCAGATCAACGGACGAATGAAGAATGGAGAGCAGTGTTAACTAAGGGTGAGTAAACAACCTAACCCTAATACTACCTGTATACAATTCATGGTCCCTCCACCGACCGGAAAATATCCTGCATTTCCGCTAGATATATACTTGATGTATATCTGTGTGTGTATCTATATTACTTAACCGCGCTGACCCTATTTCGTCCCCACTGAGTAGAACAATTCCACATCCTCCGCAACAAAGGCACCGAACCCGCTGGGAGCGGTGAATACAACAAACACTCCCCTGCATCAGGCGTCTACGAGTGCGCCGGCTGCGGCGCCCCGCTTTACAAGGCCTCCCACAAATTCTCGTCCGGTTGCGGTTGGCCGGCATACTTTGACTCGATCCCTGGTGCCGTGACGCGCAAGGAGGATCGGTCCTTTGGCATGAGCCGCACGGAAATTATGTGTTCGAACTGTGGGGGGCATTTGGGACATGTTTTCAAGGGCGAAGGATATCCGACGCCCACAGATGAAAGGCATTGTGTTAATAGCATTAGTTTGAGGTTTACGGAGAGTGAGGCGAAGGCGAGGGCGAAGGAAGTTGAGATGGAGGGGGGAAGTAAATAAGTTTGTAATTTTGGACGATTTATGATTTATGAAATGTACTCGTCTTTGAGTGTGAGATTACATTTGGAGTATTGTGGCGGACGTAAAGCTTGCGAAAACAGAATTTTCTGCCACCCCCTGAAAAATAGTAGCAAAACACCGCAGAAATAACCAAAATATCCACGTATCTCTAGAATCATTCAAATATCATCCAATTCATTCAAATACGCACCTTTATCATCAAATCTGCCAATATGCCCCCCCAGCTCAGCGAATTTACCACCAATGAGATCGTACGCCTTCTAAATGATGGTTATATGCCTGCTCAGATTGCGCGGACCATTGAGTGCAGTCTGGCCACTGTATATCGAATCCAACGAAATATTCGCTGCTTTGGAACTGCTAGAAGTCCTCGTTCAACATGGGGTGTAAAGCCAAAGATCACACCGGATATCTTGTCAGGTTTGGAGGACTTTTTTGAGGCATATCCAACTGCATATCGCGATGAGGCTGTCTGCTTTGTGAAGGATGAATTTGATGTTGATATCCACCCTCGATCGATATCTAGATTGTTGAAGAAACTGAATTTGACATGGAAGAAGGTGATTAATTATTGCAATTGTCACTTATAGAACCTGCTAATCTGTCAGTTCTATTTGATATAGGTTGAACCTGTGGCCAGTCAACGCAACGAAGAACTTCGAGCTGAATGGCGTATTCAAGTTACTCAGTATCAACCTGATCAACTTATCTTTTTAGATGAGAGTGCTGCGAATGAACGTACTGCAGATCGACGATATGGATGGTCAAGCAGAGGATTCCCTTGTCGCATTAGAAGGCCCTGTAAACGATCTCGCAGATGGTCAATCTTACCTGCAATAAGTGTCGATGGATATCTTGATTATGATATATATCAGGGGTCCTATAATACAGAGAGGTTCAATGAGTTTGTACGTGTCCGGATACTGCCCAAATGCCAACGAGGTTATCACTACTTAGTGATGGATAATTGCTCTTCTCATCGTTCACAAGCACTGCGAGATCTCTGCAGAGAAGCTGGCATTGGACTTTTATTCTTACCTCCATATTCTCCTGATTATAATCCTATAGAGGAGTCATTTCACGCGTTGAAAGAATGGATTAGAAGATACAGATGTCAGTTAGAGAATCAGTTTGATGGAGACTTTGAAGCCTTCTTGCATCATGCAGTTGAGAATTTCATGGGAGAAGAAGATGCAAGAGGATATTTCAGATCGGCTCATATAGGATAGTATTGTAAAATTTAAAAAGATTCAGATTACAATTCAATCATGATGATATATAATATCTAAGTTTCAAATTCAGAAGCAGAAGCAGCATGAAGTCTGCTGTCATCATTACAAACAGCAGATAAAGACAATTTAATCTCCTTCAACTGTGACTGCCAGATAGAACTCTTTAACCCATTTCTTATTATCGAGAATATACCCATTCCAATATTCAACTGAACCACCTGCTCATTTGTCATTGTCCGTATATGATCCAGTTCAAATCCTTCATTCTGAATAATGCTCTTTGCAGTTAAAAGAGCTTCTGCTCTTCGAGGTCTCTCTGTCATCAACCAGTTGAAGAACTCATCAATAAACAGATCCGCGTGTTCACCAAACTGAGGGATTGGACTACTTCGAATAGGAGGCAGGTTCGGATTCGATGGCAGGTTCGGATTCAATGGCAGGTTCGGATTCGATGGCAGGTTCGGATTCGATGGCAGGTTCGGATTCGATGGCAAGTTTGAATTTGATGGCAAGTTTGAATTCGATGACAAGTTTGAATTCAGTCCTCCCATGCCTCCCATTCCTTCCATCATATATTTCATCACCATCACATTGATTATCTCACTTGGAGACACAATATTAGATGAAGAAGGAGTTGAGGGAGATATTGGATACGATAGAAGCTGACAGTCATATCATTTGTTGTGACATTCCGTAACTTGATCTTTATAGGCTCCTTTATCCCATTGATAATCACCCGTTCATACAGCTGAATGAGATCTCAGGCTCAGGGGTAGGTGTTCGCAGAAATCGAGGATCTTCTGACTGTGTCTCCTCCTCCTCCTCCTCCTTATCCTCCTTCTCATCATCAGTTGGATTCTCGTCATTATCCGGAACATCCGGAACAGGCGGTTTGGACAGAAGAAGGCGCAGGGTAGTTGGAGTCCTTTTACGAGCTTGCGAGGCAGTAGAACGGTGGGTGTTGCGGGGCATATTGGCAGATTTGATGATAAAGGTGCGTATTTGAATGAATTGGATGATATTTGAATGATTCTAGAGATACGTGGATATTTTGGTTATTTCTGCGGTGTTTTGCTACTATTTTTCAGGGGGTGGCAGAAAATTCTGTTTTCGCAAGCTTTACGTCCGCCACAATAGAGGACCATCGTGGTAGCGTTTGTTTGAGTCGTTTACTTAACCATTTGAAAATGGACCTTGGAAAGGAAACAAAAATACAAGAATGTTCATGGTTGCACTCTGTTGTTGTTGATTGGAATCCTTTTTTCCCCCTTTCCTAATTCCTTCACTGTCCTTTTTGATATAATGGACGATCTCATATCCCATAATGCATTGAATTTCGAGGTCACAGGTTCTACACAACGGCAGCTGCGTACCTCCACCCGGCAACCAGGAGGAAGTCCTGGATAGAACTTGCACTCCTGGTCTCTATAGTTACCGGAACCAATGTTTAGTCATTGGTGAATCACCAGCCAAGATTCCAAATCCAAAAACCAGACAGATATCAACGTTTGATCGGACTAGCTGGGCAGTTAGACAGCGGCCTAACTTCCCATCTCCACCGACCCGACCTTAAGTTGTCCGAACCCCCTACATGTGCAATCATTACGCTGGGTTTAGGACCTTGGTTACGCCTCTGTCTCGACACTGCTAGTTGAACCATGGCCTCTCGACGAACGGCGAATCCGGCTGCGGAGCGGGCAGCAAAGAACCAACTGGTTATCAAAAATTTGCTGAAATTGGAATGCAATAAGGTTTGTGCCGATTGCAAGCGGAATAAACGTATGTTTTTTGGGCTTCTGATACCTCTCTCCGTCGCCAATTTTGCTTGGACAATCGAGTCCATTGTTGTGCACCCCGCATGCCTAAGTCTTCGACAGGCGTGCGTTTAGAGTATTGACCCTGTAGAAATAACTAACATTACTCCTGTGGTGTGAACAGACCCGAGATGGGCCAGCTGGAATATTGGCGTTTTCATTTGCATTCGCTGCTCAGGCATCCATAGGGGTATGGGTACGCATATCAGCCGAGTAAAATCAGTCGATCTTGACACTTGGACGGATGAACAACTCCAGAGTGTGCTTAAATGGGGAAATGCAAGAGCTAACAAGTTCGTTGTCCTGTACCCATTCCGTTGCAAGCGGGATCACAAAGCCACGAGTGCGCATGTATTAACTGGTATATCGATATCTAGGTACTGGGAAGCAAAGCTTGCTACCGGGCATGTCCCTTCAGAGTCGTATGTATTGCCATCCCAATCGGACTCTTACACTGTAGGGACGGTATTCTGATCCGACCCGCAGGAAAATGGAGAATTTCATCCGAACCAAGTATGAATCAAGACGGTGGGTGATGGACGGGCCCATGCCTGATCCATCAACGCTCGATGTTGATGAAGGTGACGATAATATGGTTAGCCTCCCCAATTCAGGGTTGTTTAATCCCAACAACCCTTCTTTTGCTTACCAGTTTCTCACAGCCGTTGGCCATCGTCCAGGAGAAAGCCAAGCTAGAACGATCTACTTCCCATCGCGCTGCATCAACAGTGAGCCAGCCTGCGTCGCGTCGACCAGGACAGTCAATCAATCTTTTCGACGACGAATCCCCGACCCCCCCTGAGAGACCTAATACCACAGACTTACCAGGTGTCCGTCCTCCAACAACGAATTCCATGTCTTCTGCAACTGCCGCTCCTAAGCCAAATAAACCGGCCGATTCATTACTTGGCTTGGATTTCTTTGGCTCTGCTCAACCAGCGGCAAACCGTTCATCGAGCAATTCGTCATCCAATGTAGGCTCCACTGGCCCTTCGAGACCCGACCTTAAACAATCTATTCTATCTTTATACGCATCAGCGCCCAAGCCGCAAGCCCCGGCCCAGCACGAACGCAATACTCCATTTGGATCATTTTCTCCCCAACCACAGCAACAGGCCAGGTCACAGTCAGATGCGTTTGGTGAACTTACGGATGCTTTTAGTGGATTGAGCTTTCCGTCAACCACATCTCCTCCTCCCCCCGAGAAACTCGATGCGTTTTCGAACCTCGGATCCTTCAGTCCTCCCATGTCCCCAAACACAGCACCAAAAATTTCTTCCCAAACACTCAGAGGTGGTGGGTTTTTTGATTCTGTCCCAAACTCACAGAGATCGACCTCCTCCGGGCGAGATTTCAACCCTGTCAGCGCCACTGTAGGATCTACAAAATCGGCAGCAGTTCCCCCCGCCACTTCAACGAGTTTATTCTCATCCATGTCAACCACCACTCCCACGCTACCTCCCTCAGTTCCACCAAAAACAGAAAATACAACTTCTCCCTTTAACCTCTCGGCTTCGTCAAAAGGGCCCGTTCCTACGGCTCCACCTACCAACACTACTAACGTCAGTATCCTGCTCTCAGGCAGCGCTATAGACCCATGGGGCGGCGGTACTTGGAACACAACGGAAGCGACTTCCCCCACTAGCAAACAGTCTATTTCGTCCTTGATGAAGGTCCCCGAGAAAATCACTGCCAATGACATTGGCTCGGGATGGGGATCGCAATCTCCTCCTACTACGACAAAACCGACGCCGACTGTTGCCGCTGATGAAGATTTCGGCGGATGGACAAGCGCCCCTCCCCCAGCTCCGATTAGTAGTGCCACCTCGAAGCCGAAGCCTGCTGGGGGCTTTTCGGGAAGCGATGATTTGTTCTCCAATGTGTGGGAGTGATAGCGACTTTGTCATTTTGATTTTATGCCCTCTCCTGCTAGCCAATGTTTTGATTAGAAAACAGTTTCGCTCTCAGGCAATTGATTCGCTTATGAATATTTGAGACTCGGTTTATGCAACTTCTAGCATTCCGTTTTATGATAACTGCCCGTTTCGTAAATTGTGATTCTATTCACTCATCCTCTTCAATTTTATTATTTAGTTTGCATGTTCCTCATGCGTCAATCATATTTATTAACTTTACCGGTTTCGCACAACGCGCATCCCAGTACGTGGATTATTATTTTCAATTCTTATTGGTTCATCATCTTCACAGTTGATACCAGATGATGTAACAGGGTGATCGCTAATCCATGTCGATTAAATCAATAGAGGTCGGTAGAAATTATGAGAATGTTTCGAAAAGTAACTACACGTTTCAAGTTGAGCTGGTAATCATATCCTACCGTGCAACGCATAGGTTCTCTGAGACTTAAGGAGAATATTGCCCATGGTAGGTAGGCAGGTAGGATTTATAAACCGACGTGCAAATCGGAAAGATAACAGAAATGGAAGGAGAAAATGGTGAATGCATATTACAAAGTTGAAGAAAAAAAGGAAAAGAAAAACCCGGATCTAAATTCATCGTGTACAAAGTTTCCAAAGAACGGGACATTGACTCCATAAAAAACCGTAACGCCAAACAGGATAAGAGAAACATCAGCACATTCAAACAAGACTGACCTAACAACTGATGCAAACAACATGAACCAACCTTGTGCCGTCTTCAGGAGGTCATGGGGCGTAAACTACTGCCATGACAAGAATAAACGACAAAAAACCGCAGGAGGGTAAATCAACTTCGGTATATCCGCTCTTCACTCCCCGTCGCGTAGTTCAGAATATCCAGCCCAGAATAATCCACAGCAGGAATCCAACTACAATAACGATCGCCGCAATTTTAAACACTGCAACTCTATCTCCCTGTCTCGCCATTCGTGTTAGGCGACCGGCACTGCCTCTGATATTCGTCGATAGTGACGAGAATACTTCGCTCTGATATGTGATTAGTTTTGATGTTGGCTGTTAGCCTCTGATCATGTCACCGATATGCAGGCAGAGACGGATATACGAACTGTATTATCGATAGTGCTGTGATCCCTGGCATGATCGTAAATATCTATAGAGACCGATTTCAGAGCGTTGGTCTTTTGCGCAAGGGAGTCCAGTAGGGCATTGTTTTGTCTAGTTGTAGTTCGGATGGTAAGTTAGCTACCACCCTTCTTTATTTCGATTGAGCATTTCCGACACCTCCCCGCGGCCCCCCTTCCCCCAACTTGCGTATAGCATGGCCTAGGATATGATGGAGATGAAGAGAAAACTAGTTGCAGACATACTGTTCCCGCACATAGGCGTCACTCATCTTGGAGACCGGAGACGAGAACTGGGGGTGTGTATCACGTTGTTCTCGTTTGGCAGGTGGAGCACGAAAGGGCACTTTTCCAGTATTGGATCTCTCCCACGATATCTGTCCGTGAAACGATTGAACCGATGACTATCTTCTATGTATACCGTAAGCTTCTGTCGATGTGGCTCTGTGGTTCACCTGCCCGGAGGTTGTGTTGACAATACTTGGGCGCGTGTCGTTTGCAAGATGCGAAGTATTTCGTCGAATAACCGATGATATCAAATTATGCAAGCGCCTTATAATTGTTCATTATACGAAATAATGATATTTTGGAGTTGCTATCTTTTCCAATATAATCTGGCGGGATTCTGTGAGCATGTTCGCCTGGATGGATACATTGAAGTTGGGAAAAGTTGTTAGGGGTTATCTCAGCGAGCTCAGACCCTCTATGGCTCCGGTTGCAGCAGCATGACACTAAACTACTTTAATTACAAGTCATGTGCTCAGAGCAATCCTCGCCAGAGGGTCTGAGAAGAAACGGTTCATCCTTCTGTGGAGATTGTTGAGATTTTCATAGATTCTTCAAATTGTTCAACTTTGACTTTCAATTACACAATCATCATACATATTTGATATTTGTGAACCACCTTAGCTTGTAGCTAAAGAAAGAGGAATATAAATATATAATTTTTATATTAAAAAAATCAATATTTAATATAGATGTATCTTGTTGAAAATGATCACTTTTTTTTCTGATTGAAATCAAGTAAATAGCAGATTGTTCCTGTGTTTAAAAAAAAATGAGTTGAGTTTGAGGTGATACTTCATATCTAAGAAATGGGAATATGAAAATAAAAATTGATACCATCGCGAGAACATTGATTTTCCTAGGTCCCAAGGTGGTACAGAGATGCTGAATAGATGGAGTTGGTTTGGTATTCTCACCCATGCCTAAGGTATAGAGCAAATCGTTCCCGTGTTGCTAACAAACTGGAACCGTTTTTTCTGACGCTTCGCAGGATAATTGCACATCACGGGATAAAGACTTATTTGGGTTAGCTCATTACCAATTTGAGATTAGCTTGTTTAAAAGAGTGACTAATCATTAAATCAGTGTTAAAACAGCAATTATCCTGCGAAGCGGCTGAGCTTGCTGAGATAAGTTAGGGGGTACTACGGCTACCCTATCACGTGCCCCCCAACATATTGTGTTGCTCTCACGTAGATGGTTTAGTAATGAACAAGAACATTATCCTCCTACAGGTTATGACTCTTATAAGCTGTGAAAAAGCTGTGAAATAACATGCTAACTACATCTCCACACATTGTTAAAAGCATTCCTAGACAGCTTGTTAAATGATTTGAATTTAATGATTAATCTGAGATTGAGTGGAACGCCTGATTTATGTAGCGCATCTCACTACCTCCCATTAGTGAGTGCGCCACACCGTAAAGGTGATAACACCGCAACGGTAATAATTTGAAATAGGTATCTTTTGTATGTGATTCTCATATAAAAGATACCTATTTTCATTTTTATGAAAATCATGAATATCTTCAACAATATAATAGATATGAGTTCTATATTATAATAGAAGTATATGATATATATTTCAAGTATTATTTCGGTTTGCGTCGACCCGGCCGCTTCGCGCCCGCCGCCGCCCGCCGCGCCGCGCCTGCCCCGTTGCGGCCTGGCGCTTCCCCCCATCCGGCATGGCCTCACCCGTTCGGGCTTGGCCTCGTCCGTTCCGGGTTTAGCCTCCCTGTCGTCGCGTCGGTGGGCCGTGACGTCGCGGTCGTCGGGCCTGGCTGACGCCTATATAAACCTCCTCCGACTCCCTCTTTCTTCCACGCCCTCTCTCTTCCTTTTCACTTCTCATGTCCTCTGCGCCCACCGGCCTAGCCCCTTCCTATCCCTCCCCCATACTTTAAAGACTGAAAAGGAATATCCTTTCCTTGCGGTGGGTCTAAGAATTTTTTTAGTGTGGGGGAAGATTCTCTTGTACACTATTGCCCCTTAAAGGAAGTGCCATAAAACTGCTTTTTTTGCTTTTTATATATGTTATAATGATAAAAAAAAAAAAAAAATAGTTAAGGGGGTGGTTGTTGTATATCATATATTATTACTTATTTTTCCTTTATTTTGGAGGGTCGTTTCGGGTGGGGGGAGGGGTGGTGGTGCGTATAAATCCACTCCTACCCCCTCATATCACCTCATGAAAAAAGATGAAAATAAGGAGGGGAGAAGGGGGGTAGTGTGGGGGGTGGGGTGTAGAGCAAATTGGTTGTTGTGTGGGCGGGTGATGGGGGGGTGTTTTAGATTTTAA
>NW_001813980.1:28012-148340 GCF_000149585.1 Histoplasma mississippiense
GATGATGCTGGTGCTGCCGTCGCATCGCTTCGCTCCGCTCCAGCGCCTGTGGCCGGGACCTGCATGGAGGGATCTGCTGTGCTGTGCTGTGTTGATTCTTTCTGGCTGATGGCCGAGCAGGCCGAGCAGGCCGACAGGCAAGCACCTGCGCCGCGAGCCCGTTTACCCTCCGTTTCGCCTCTTGTCCGTTCCTGTGAAAATCACCGGGAAGAGGTCCCTTGAGACACCTGTCTCCTCCGACAGCCATGCGTGCTGCGTGGTTTCTGATTCCATCTGTCGACCCGGGATGATCCAGACGAGCTGCGCCTCCGTACCGGAAATTACCTGTCCGAGAACAACGTCCCCCCATCCCCACTTCTGTGACGTGTTTCTTTCCCTGTGCTCGAACTGCAGCTCGTGATGGAAAAAACGCCTTGGATACTCGCTCCACCTCCATACTCGGTTTGCGAAGGATCGACATGCGTTTCATTCCCCTCGCTTGGGCCGGCGGCCAATGGCGAAAATCCCTCACCCCAACGGACGCAGGCAGTGAGCACCAGGCCTGTCTTACGTGGCACCCAGTGCGTATGCACGTCGGCCGGTTTTCCTGCATGTGGTAGCCTCGTCTGTTCTGGATCCCACCATCCCACCACCAACCCATCAACTCGGCGAATTGGGGGGCGTTTGCAGCGTAAGGGAGGTCGCCTCGATCGCAGCTATCTCCGCGGCGACATGGAGCTGCGCCTCCTGCTTCCCGTTTAGATTGCTCCGACCCCGGCGACGATTGTGACGCTCGTTTGCCCCGGACCAGGGGGATCCTGCGATGGTTCGCATCTCCGGCTCTTCCGGAGAAACCTGGCGAATCCACAAGAGAGGGGTAATTTCTGCAACAGTGGCTTCCTATCCGATAGTCGAATTTCCAAATCCCTGCGCGACTCAGCCGCTCCAATGCAACGACGGTTGGCGCACGGGAGGGGGAAACCAAAAAAATGATCAAAAATGCAGGGATGAAGATCGGGTCTTGTGGGGGCCGCGCTCCCTCCTGGCGGTTTCTCCGGAGGCAGATTCGAATTTTCTCTGCACGCGAATCGGCCGTCTCGTACCTTCCATACGCACTCCAAAGTCTGCCTTGCCGTGGGGCCGATAGCTGTATCGGGAGGGTTACCTCGATCCGTGGCGACGCACCACTGCCCAGCTGACGTGGCTTTGATGGAGAATACGTATAGCGCAAAATCGCAATTCAGCGAGCTCCTTTACTTTCTATCTTTGCTTTTTTCTCCCAGGGTGTGAATGGAGGAGCTACTACTTGGTTTCGGTGTCGCCGATTCATCCTTGCTGTGCTTGTAGCCGGGATCACTGGAACTGAATTCTTCGCCCTTTCGCTGATGCGGAGAATGTACATAGAGTCTATATAAGGGGCCTGCTTTCCCGGTCTGTTTGGACGTGAGAGAACAAATAATATGCACTGTGAAGTTTAACCCTCGCCAGTTACGATTTCCCTTCCCTAATAACCATGGCCGTGGATATGGACTTCATCATCCCGTACTGCCCACTTCCCCCCAAGCCTCCCAAGCCTCTCCAGCCTCTCCCCACCAAGCCCTCTATTCGTGAACACCATCTTCTCCAGCCCACTCCTATGACCCCAGCACAATTCATCATCCCTGAACCACTGTTAAACACCCATTCACCTCCCTGGCCCCCTCTTCGCTTCCGTAGAGATAACCTAGGTGGTCCGGACAGCCAGATCGGCGTTCGAGCATCGAACGCTCCGTTGAACGAGTTCGATACTGCGCTGGAACGTCTGGACGTCGTGGAGGTGGTTGACATGAGCAGTCGCAGTTCCACCGACCGGGATGATGTTGAGCCGTCCAGGGCCCGTGTCGCCGGCGTGATCCAAGGTAAGCGCCCTTCATTCGAGTGAAGATCTGCTGGGAGATCTGCTGATCGAAGGTGCAAAATGTTTTCTCCAGGTTCAACCGCGCCGGACGCCAGGCCCCGCCGGGAAGCCTCAAGCGATAGACCCTCACGGAAGGCTGATCGATCATCACCTCAGAAAATCACCCCTCCTCTCTCCGATCGCGGTCACGATCCGGCGCTCGACGAGTGTGAACCGAAAGCCTCATGTCCTCCGCCTGGCCTGGTAGGTTTCTCTGACCAACACCCGTACAGTTTAGCGACGCTACCGAGATCAGTAGGCTGCAAGGGTAAGTCAGCTCCCACATCTTTCTTTTGATTTGTCTGAGGTGCTCTGCCTTCTGACACCGCCTTCGGCAGAACAACCGATCCTCGTGGACTTGGAGAGTGATGGAGAAAATCCTCCGAACGATGATGAATCCAGGAGGACTATTGGTCTCGATGTGCGCGCCGGTGCCACGGGCGGAGAGATTGTGAGTACACCTTCCAGCACGGGAGCCAAATCGGAGCCTGGAACTCCCGTCAGCCATGGAAAGCGCGCTGGGAAAGAGTGCAGGCTGATGGGGCGGGGACGCGTGCGACGCACGGATGTTCGAGTCGAGATTCCTTCTCCGCCAGACGCTCTCGAGGAGAGACAGGGCCGAGGCGACAGGAGCGACCCCAGCGACAACAGTGACTTCAATCACTCCAGCGACTGCAGCAGCGGCGACAACGATGAGGCGTATCGGGAAAGTGATGATGATGACCATGTCGCTAGGCGGCCACGCAAGCGGCGGAAACTCTGGACGCGGCGGTCCTCCAGGTCCGTCGTCACTTCTGCTGCTTGCACGGGAGATACCTCTCCGGCTGCTGTGGTAGATGATAAGCCAGGGAAACGGAATCAGACGACGAAGCACAGTGAAAACCCGGCTAGTGATTCTTCCAGTGTGTCCACTGTCTCACTAGATGATGCAGTGACAAACCGCTCGGGCGACGACATACCAGTCTCCGGCTTCCTTTCAAGCTACGTTGCCGGGCCCAGAGTGTGCTACACTATAACATTCTGTCACGAGGAGACCGGCCGGCTCCTGTCGGCGAATGCAAACGATCTGTCGAGCCCCGGCCGAGAAGGGCGGCCGTCTGTCGCGACCGGTAGACGTGCGCCATTTACCTCAGAGGATGACGCGCTGCTGAAGGAACTCAAGGAGGACGGCGAGCCATGGGATGAGATCACCAAGCGCTTCCCGGGCAGATCCAAGGCGACTCTGCAGGTGCGGTACTCCACCAAGCTGAAGCATCGCACCCCGCCGCCAACTCGCAAGCCGAAGTCGAAGTCGAGGCCGAGAAAACATGGATGCCGTTGAGCGAGAATATCCCAACGGCTGCTACAACGCTGCCATGGGATGAAGTGGCCACTTCCGGTGTGTCCCACGCCAGTGTCTCTCCATGGAGTAGGGAGTAGGGGTGGCTGGTTGAAAAGGTAGTAGATCCTGGGATCAGCGCGCGAGGGGGCAAGTCAATGGGAGATCACGCAGGGGGCATATCAATTTACTATGCCTGTCTTGATTGTTTTCTTGTTTGCTTCTGTTCCCTTCGTTTGATCTTATTTTGCTTCTCATATTTCATTCCGGCCCAGGAGCCCTATTGATATTGCCTATCACATTCCCGCCCATGGTATGGCATTTTCTTTGTGTGTGTTCCTTTGTTCGTGTCTTCATTTGTTTGCTCTTCCCCCTCTTTTCTTTGTCTCTCACTTAGGTTTTTCTTCGAACAATTTCAGCTATTTGTCTAGCTCTGGAGAGAAGTATAAAAACCTCCCCGGTTCTGGATCTCTCTCTCTCTATATATTTTAACCGTAATAAATCATTACTCTGCAAATCGACTGGAAATTTGTGTCCCAACAGAAACCCTTTCGCTCTTCTCACTTGCAATCGGAAGTTTTAAAGCATTCGCCGCAATGCTGAATGCCGACCATGGCGTGCGAAAACCTTTGTCAACCTCCTCAGACGTCAAGGGCGGCGATACGTCTCAGCAAGACGAAATCATGGAGATCCATAGCCAGGTGCTTGAGATGATGAAAATATTTAAGCGGACATAGAAACACGGAGTAAAGAACAATATGATGCCGATCTACGGGCCTCCGTGAGAGAAGATCTGGATGCAGCGCGTAACATTTGAGTGCCAGTAAGCAGTATTTACCTATCCAGTAGGCTTTATTGCTGATCGCAAGGTACGTCGAAAATGAGTAATGAATGGAAGGAAAGGGACATCGAGTTATTGAGATTGTTGGTTCCCTGCTGTGGCTGTCCGTGAGATAAAAATCAGACGCGGAAGACAAAGTGACTTTTTCTGAAACCCAATTGTTATTGCTGGTTGATGTGTAATTCAGGTACGAGTTGCTGTTACTGGATTCTAGACCTAAACATTCGGGTCTTTCCACGCTTGCTATGTAGCTTAGTTGTGAAAATTAAAAATATGATAGGAAAATTGATTGGTGAAATATCAATCCACAGGCAAAAGGAAGAACAATTTGACCAAGGAAGGCAACAGCACCTTCTTCGCGCTGTTTCTCAAGGGCCCGTTTGCAATTCTCCTCAACACTGTTTTAGCACTCCGGCGCTACTCTGGGACCCTGAGATACGCCCAGTCAAGCCCTTGTTATTACAGGGTCGTTTCGACATGCCCACCTGATGAAGTGGCCTTTTCAAGGATCCAACCCGCTTTTTCATCGGGCGCCTGTCTATGTCGGACCGGTGAAAGTCTATGATCAGGACCCGGCGCAGCTCGTCATTCCATAACATGTTGGCAGACCGCAGGTCTTTATGTACCACTCCCAGCATGCGGATTTCCTTCTTCGACCTGGAAATCTCACGACTTAGCACTTCCTTGTCTTTGACGTTCTCTATACTTTCCCCCGCCCAACCCATGAGAAGCATATGGCGGATGTCCCCAGCACCATGGAGGAAAAGGAACAATTTCAAATCAATCGTCCCCAGAAATACAGGGACAGCAGAACCCTGTGCTTTCTGAAGAACCCGGTATATTTCTGCTTCACGTGAGACAACTTTCCATAGCCCGGCTGTTGTCCCCTTTCCAACAAGAGTGTAGCCATATGCAGCACAAGTGATCTTGAAGGGTGCACCATACGATCCACAAGTCCCAAATGGTGTGCAGTTATGATCAAGGTCACGATCGAGCTGTTCATTCAGTGTTTGCACAAGCTTCCTTGCATCGATACAATGTCGATCATCATTCTGGCCTCGCCGGTGGAGAGAAACATTAGGGCATTGATGGTCCAATTCACCTCCTTGTTGCAAACCCAATAAGCATCGCTGCGTACAGTAACGTGCCGTGTGTTGGCTCTGGCCGCTCGATGGCCTAGGACCTACTGGGCGCGCCGATGAACGCTGGCTGGGCGGGGAGGACATCACTTGGCTGAAGCCCCGCTTCCGGCCGTGCGCTGCTTGGTTAGAGTCGGAGTCGGAAGAATCCATATGATCACTCAAAGGCGAGGTATCCATTGGTGCACAGGTGGTTTGAGATCGGGTAGAAACTCGATGGCCGGGCTGTAATGGAGACGATGGCAGATGTTCAGAGGGCATATATTCCGAGCTTGCATATTCCGATCCTGGAGGAGTTTGTTGCAGCTCGTCATCGGGGATTTGCGACCGTGTAAAGTCAAAACTTGTCTTCCATATATGGAGCTGGGATCTTGCAGCATTCCGCCACTTCTGGTCACGGATATCCGAGAGAAAGGACATCAGACAGAGACATAATATTCTGGCAATAGCTGTCTTTGACTGATAAAAGACCCCAGGATTTTCTGAAATCACATCCATGTTTGGTTCACAGAGATAGTAATAGAGCGTACTAGGGTCGTTGTATGGAACACGAAGAAGAACGATAGCAAATCCATTAGTTATATAGGAGTACTCCAGTCCAGCTTGGATCATGACATGATACTCCTGAACCAAAACTGAGCAAGTCAGCTGTTCCGCATTATATCTCAGCTTTTCATCCTTGTTCAGCTCATCACTCTTGGGGATTGTGTCTGACTGAACAATCTCTTCCCAGAGCTTCATCGATCGAAGACCCGCTCGGAGATTTTCAACCGAGAGCTTGTGTGGCGGCTTATACTCGACTGTCGTAATCAAAGTATTGGTGGAATCGTTGATTCGATGAATACAGAATGAATCTGGTTTGGGATGTTTTGTGCCGGATTCATCAAGCAGCTGTACATCTGACTCTTCTGATGTCTGTAGGAGATTTTCATGATTTTCAAACAGGATCCCATCTCCAAGCCGGAATCTCTCTCGGGCATCAGGTATTTTGCATAGCTCGGCTATGATATCATGGACATGATCTTCCACAGCGGTTCGCTCGTAGTGTTCCAGATCCTTTTCACTTCGTAGCTTTCGGCTAGAATGCCGCCGACCAAGTTCATTTAGCACAAGAAGAGATGTGAATAGCCGAGGTGCGTCTTTTCCAGCTGGTTGGAGGTAAGTGGAAACTGAATCATAAATTTCTTGCAGTTGAACCGGACAACTTGACCAAAAGCGAAGGCTCGTTGGGCAGTATTTCCCAGTGGGTGGTGGAATACTCCCCTTCGTGGAGCGGGTTGGCGTTCCAACCTGCAAAGGCCGGGAGAATGAATCATGGCAACCTTTGATGAGCTCTCCGAGTGTTGTCGGCTGGCTGCGCACTTTTTCCTCTGCCTCTCGCTCTTCTGCCTGTCTTCGCAACTCTGCTTCCCGCCTTCGTTCCGCTTCCGCTCTGCGGTAGAGAGCCTCGTAGTCTGGTGAATTGTTATCGGCCATTAGCGAGGGATACAGAGTTATATATCAAGAAGCGAAATGGGTACGAGGAATGTAAAAGAGGATTATGGTCAAAAGGGTTGATCCGGCTTGGCTTTGACGGACAACGCGAATGTGGGAACGGATAGAGCCGCCGAGCAGGGAACCAGGCGAAGATTAATTCTATTTGATCGCGACGGAAGGGTAATAAGCGCGAACAAAATATTGAAACTGTATTGTGAGGAGGTCGGCTATTCCAATTTAGGATTAATGAACCCCACCCAACCCGCCATGGGAAATGTGTTAAAGCCGTGTTGGCTGCCAGGGAAGAACGCATTGGTATTAGTAATCACTAGAAGAAGGGAAGTTGTGGGGCAGCTTTTAGAATCCATCTTTTGTCGCATGGCTACACTCCACTTGCAAATAGCACACTCTGAGACCAGTGAGAGAATCTCTCAAGCTCGTCGATGAAGCAACCGCGGTTTCCACTGCCACGAGGCCACTGGTGCAGCAACTGCCACCTCCAAAACCACTGGATCCCTCACTGCCAAGCTCGCTGCTTGAACCACTACCCTGAAGATGCACCACCTGAGTGGGATCCCTAGGCCGTTAAGAGAACGTTGCAGCTCAGCACCGCGTCCATGTTGTGCAGCTTCAGGAAGCCACTCATTGGAGGCTCGCTCCCGTATCCGAGACATCCTTGCCAGTGCAAGTTCTGTGAAATGCCAGAACAGTATTGTATAGGGTTCCAAGATTTTATCAGGACAAGGAATATATGAGGCATATGAATACATTACTTGCCGGCGTTCCTATATCAGACGAGGAGGTAGAACCCAAGGAGTATTTTGAACTCGATAGACGATAGTTTCTTTCTTGCGGTACATCTTGTTAACAACCTAATTTCTATATGCCTTCCTCATCCACACACCCGTCATCCTGTCGACCATTACGCCCGTCATGACCTACGCTTGATTGATTGATTGATTGATTTATTCATGGGTGTTCCCGCTCTTGCTTCCGAGACCAAGCTATTCGTGGTCCGAATTGCTTCCCTTCTGCTCAAGCTCAGATACCCCTCTACCAATAATCTTTCTATCAGTTCTGCATCTATGCACTTGTCGGGCCTTTCCTGACCTTCCTTGACTTCTATATACATGTATGCATGTGACATGCTTGTTGTTGTGAATCCGGCCGCGTCTCCTTGGGGCTCCAATATATACATACTAGCGCACAAGCTGACAATGTCGTTCAATGTGACCTGTTCTTGAAGGTATGTTCGAAGTTGTTGGATGTTTTGTTGTTGACGATATCCATCCCTTCTATTCTGCTTTCTACCGCGTGATTGTCAATCTCCATTGCCGTAAACCATTGTCGGGCAGGAAAATGAAACCCCCGGGTTCGTTTTCCATCGTAGGGCGTACGTGAAAGGGCCGACGCTCCCTTCATGGGGCTGTATGTTTGGTGTTTCGTGAGGCTTGGGAGTTGTTTTCGGCGCATTGGCAAGTTGTTGGCAGGGTGTATTGTGTTCTTGAAGATAGATTCTATTCTATTGCTGTTTTGGTCGTATCTGTTCCTTCTAATCCGTGTCTGTCGCGTAGATCCGACTCTCCGATTCCGTAAACTGTTGTCGGGCAAGAAAGTGGAGGGACCAAGTCCACTTTCCATGCAAGGGGCGTACGTTGAAAGGGGCCACAAATGCCTTTCTGTACTGGGGCTGTATGTTTGGTGTTTCTTGAGGTTCGGAGGGTGGGATTTCGGCGCGTCGACGCGTTGTTGATGGAAGATATTGTGTTCTTGACGATAGGTTCTATGCTGTTGGTGCAGTCCTTCCCTCTTTTCTTCTTATGATTAACAGTGAGTTCTATATCATGCCATATTTCTCTCTCAGAGCTTTTCTACCTGCTAAAGACCCCGTCTGCCGAAGAAACCACAGAAAATTGGAATTTTTGTGTATGAATTTGAATACCATGAGGGGCCTTTTACAGGGTTGAATTTGTGTCGTGTGCATCACCATTTGACTACGCCTCTATTGAAAAATGCTAATATCATTCGGCGCAGTCGATGGGACTTAACTGCCAACCATTACACACTTGCTTCGAAGAATCATCATTGTGGCACCCAGTAGCAGGACCGCTGGAATATGGCGAAAAGTTAGTGGATTCAGATATTGAGCTTGTTTGGGATGTGCTGTGTGTGTTTTCTTTTTGGTTCTGTGTTTTCGGGTGATTGACGGATGTTTGCTCTGCAAAATCATTGGTCGAAATGTGACCTAAAACATGTGTCCTCACAGAGATCGGGGTTGAAATCTTACCTTTAGAAAGATTGGATGGGTGGAATGTACCATTATCTTCCCAACTGATGTATTTTCTCACATATCTAACAAGCTGGAGATGAGAAAACATAAGATATAAAAGTCACTTTAATAAACCATGCCAGTTTTCAGATCAGACGCATGATGAATTGATTTTGCGCAGCTGGTCGCCAACGGTCGGTCGGAAAAACTTGGCACCGCGGCGATGCCCCGCCCTATTGAAGAAGAGTCAGCAACAAATCCCCGCCAATTTCAAGACATTTCTTTTTTTCCCCTTTAATCCTCTGCACAAAGGCAAAGACGTGCCACCGATTTCCCCCAGATTTAAAGCTATAGTCATTCAGATATGTCGGACGACCGAATTATCTGGAAGTTGGAGCCATTTCCCGAGCTCTATGAAGAAGAAAGAAGGAAAGCACGAGATGAGATTTATAATTATTTCATTTCTGCTCAACTGCCGAGTAATAAAGCTGCCATCTCTGCACCCTGTTCAAAAAGCACATTAAAAACAGAAATCGCGCAAGAATATCAAAGAGTTAGTTTCTTATTATATTAAAAGGTGTGTTCATATCTAATATACTTAGCAGATCACGGGTTGTTCAAGAGCTGCGCATCACTACATGGATCTTATTTTCACTCAAGGCAGTACAACACTCGGCACAATATATTCCGCGTTGATTGTCCCTATAGCTACGACTGGCGAGGCGAGCATATCTATATCAAAAAGCGAAAACAAAAGCGAAATCAAAAGCGAAAACAAAAGCGAAAACAAAAGCGAAAACAAAAGCGAAAACAAAAGCGAAAACAAAAGCGAAAACAAAAGGGAGCAGCCTGAAAGACTGTCATGGGACGGTTCACATTCAATCCTTATAATGGGGGAGTCTGATATAAACGTCATTATTGAGTCGGGGAATGGCAGACTTGCAGCTCGGGTTGGATTTTTTGAGCGAGAACAACAATAGACGAACCTGGTTTGAGTTGAAGGTAAAAGGATAAGCAATCTGCATTAATTACTGGGTACAGGTTCGCTGATATGAGCCGCAAGGTTCGGTATAATGGCAAAGTCCAACATCGAATACCCGGCATTTGAAAAGTCGACATCTATGTTGGTTGTTGGCCCGTTCCAGTTTGAAAGCCCCGCATTCGTGAAGTCGACATCTATGTTGGTTGTTGGCCCGTTCCAGTTTGAAAGCCCCGCATTCGTGAAGTCAACATCTATGTTGGTTGTTGGTTGTGGGATTAGAGTAGCATCTGTTTCGCTAGTTCGGTCCAAAGTCTCAGTATTGTTAAATGATATATCCGCGTTTGCAAAGTCAGCATTCATATTTGTCGTAGGGTCTAAAGCCTTGTTAACACAGTTCGATGCCATGGTATTTGTGTAGTTGGTTGCGTTCTCAGCGCCAGCATTGTTTGTTGGGTTCGAAGCGTCAGAGCTAATGGCGCAGGTGGTTGTATGACTTATTGAGGGAGAGGACCGGCTGTCATTTATGAAAAGAGTACCATCGTCGTCCCAACTCAAATATTTTCTCACTATGTTTAACACAGAGCTTTGCGCATCTCTGAGAAGGCCATAGGTATATTCACGCTTTCCATAGCATGTTAATCCATCGAGCATTATCGCTGCTGCCAAATTGCAATTTTCGGTTGCCTTCTCCTCAGGCTGTTGCTTTTGAACCCACTTAGCGAACAGTTCTTGCTGTTCGTCCGTCATATGATTAGAGCAACTACATATTATCAATAGGTTGAAGTTAACTGGGGTGAGTAAGAGAAGAGATCAACTCACTGAGAAGAAGCTGACTTATCTAACTGAAATATAATAGCTGGGCCACACTTTTCCATCAATCCAAGGTAGCGTCTGCCCTGTTTAGCAATTTGCTTTACTTCCGCGTCCGTGCAACCCCATTCCTGTGCAAGTAGAGAATATGCCCTAGAGAGGAATTTGCGTCCATTACTGGGGACTAATGAAGCCTTAATTTCCACTTCGTGAACTGCGTAGACTAGAGAAATACGCTCTGTATAAGTGTAATCATCTTGCCGAGCCGCTGTTTCCCGAATAATTTCATATAAGCGAGCCGCTGGTGTTCGAAGGCATGGATTGAGAAGACTGCCACTTTTTTCCCAAACCTTACTGCAGGATGTTATTGCCAAAGGCGCACAATGGAATGAATTTTGTACTTTTTTTAATTTGGCCAATGCATCATCTGGTGATTTCCGCTGATCCACGTCAATGTTTGCTTCGATTTCTTTTCGCTTCTTGGATGGTCCGGCCTCGACGGAATGGTGGGCGCTGTGCGTTGGGTCGTCATGATGAGTGGAAGCAATTAAGGACGAGGCAGCAGAAGAGGAAGAGGAAGAAACGCTAGGACGGGGGCAAATTGGTGTGAATCGTCCATTATCTTTCTGCACTGCGAGGTCATAGGATGTGTTTGAGGAATTGAGAGAAGCTGTAGGGGAGAGGATAGGAGGCAATCGCGGGAAAGATTGATGCAGTGATACAGGACGGGTAGAGGTAGGCAAGACATGTTGTAGATATTGCGATTGATCTCTATACTGCGGGGGAATAAGCTTCCAACACTGCTCTGGAGTCCCTCGAAGTAAGAACTGATGGAATTCACGTAATAAAACCTAAATTTTCAATCAGTATCAACATGACATTAGGTTAATTAAGAAAAAAGGAAAGAAAATACCTCTGAAGAAAGGATTGCTAACGGAGACAGCTCTGGTAATATTTTTAATACAGCTGAAGAGCTCATTTTGCTAAAACGAGTGATGTGAGAATTAAACAGAAGATGATCCGAAGATTGTGAAGTTACCAGAGCAGTCACATGATAATCGGGTGCAATTGCACCGGATTATCATGTGACTATTAACCAATAAATTGATGTGGAGCTTTACAGGGAAGCATAACTCCTTTTTCTCTACGCAGAAAAAACTATAGGTGCACTGTCCCCTTGCCACCCCGCTCAACAAAACACATTCCGATGGTCTAGGCTGCCAATCAAGGCCACAGCGAAAATCCGAGCTTCGATGAATAATGCGCTAGGCTCCATGGATGCTTTCAGCAGTGCATGAAAAGGCACTACTGTTCCCTCGCTAGCTCTCTTTGATCAACGACCCCAACCAGGAGTACCTGCCTCTAGCTTCCCACGGAGATTACTGCTCTGCTGCGCCTATGGTGCCTTTCCGATGATGTCTCGATTCGAATTGAGAGAAACGACAATAGCGCCAAGATCGCTTCCCTTCTGGACAAACTTCCACTGCTTTGCTATGCCTCCTCTTTGCCAGGATTGGAAGGTCCTCCTAGTTGATACGTCGACGACAGCTACTCTTCCAATGCGGACAGCATTGGGTATCATAGCCTGGTCCACGCTGCTGTCGAGCTCATCACGCAGGCTATTGCAGTACATGCGGGATGGCGGCTGCCACAGTAAAGACCAATGACCAGGAGTATGCAAGGCTGCCAGGGGTGCCAGACTCTGTCGAGAGCACGAAGGCGAGTGCGATATACATGGCCAGCTTGAGCGTGCTATCCTCATGCAAAGGGATCACAACATATTTGTACAGACCCTGGACAACTCCGTCCAAAATTTGCTGGAGTGAGGATGGCATATCCCCTTGTATCGAAAAAGCCCCATTCGAGGCACACAGAGAGTGGCCGCCCGATAGTTATAAACCACAAGACATCACTCCCCGACGGATCATTTCAAAATGGACCACCTTGGCTGCCTTTTCTTGCAAAATGTATCCTAACATCTCGTATGCGCTTCTGTCGGCGGCGCTCATCGTGCTAAGTATGGTGCATCTCATCCTGCTTACCGCTCACCGCCCCCAGCCTCACCGTTTGCCTGAGATATCAATCTTCGTTCTCTTTATCTGCGTCAATGCTGTGGTCATTGGCATTGGTCTATCAGGCTTAAGATGCGGGGGTGAGAAGCCCCTTCTACTGAGATGGTGATGGATAAATGCTAAAAGCTTGTTTCAGATACGCCAGCATTCTACTATCCCTTGGGAATATGTACAGCATTTCCGCTAGCCCTTGAGGTATGTTATTCCCAGTCCCCTGTTTTGGTCCTCGCTAATCGCGACGTCTAGATGATTCGGCAGACCAAAATCCAGGCTGGACCTCTTACGAACGCCCTGCTGCATCGATTATTTCTAGGATATGGTTTTCTGTCCCCGGCGGTAAAGCTCGGGTTGATCTTATGGTGTGTGTGCTCTTCTCCCCGATCTTGATAGGCCTTGTGCTCATTTAGTTAGCTCGGTCGTCTACGAGGCGTCGGTGAAAGGTACAGCTGTGGTCGTGTCTATCGACTACACGGTACTCGCGATTGCTGGTCTGCTTTTTTGGCGCGGAATTCGCGGTATACCATCTCAGGGGCCTGTAATCCGTGAAGTCACAATCCATGCACTTCTTGTTCTCGTAACAGCAGGGTTTGCCGCAGGTGGACTCGTCCACGAATGGCCCTTCTGGATCGAAGTAAGTTCAGTGAAACCACAGCTCTCGCTCCAATATGTGCTGACATGGCTCTTAGGTGATGTTGATTATCACTCTTGGTGCCTATATGGCTCGAAATATCTCCGCTCAGTCTATTGAACCGGGAAACGCAGTGCCGTTAGCGAATTTCAGCAATGACACCATTTCCTGTTTCTGATTGCATTGGAATGTGGCTGCCTGTGGATACTAGTTGGTGTAGCAAGGGCCCATGCTCTTCTAAATTTACTTGCTTCTAATTGCTTGAATGTTGAATAGTTTTAGCTATTTCCATTTAATACCATAACAATATTAATTGACCTAACTTGCAGGTTTCATTTCTGCTCCCTCCTTGTCTTTGTCCTTGCTGGGAAGCTTGTCGTGCGGCTGGATGCTTCTACTTCACAAAATAGGCGAACCCATAAGTATCCTGTTTGACGGGCTTATCACCCCAGAAGGATATTAAAGGTAAAGACTCAAGCACAATTTCTCCAGAGCTAACACGATATTCTTCGCTTGCATGGTCTGGCGAAGGTACAGTTGAGTACGCAGTTACTTTAGGCACGGCAGCAAGCAAAGTGATTCTGGTTTTGAGAGGTATATGGTTTTCTTAGAATGTTCTTTTCATTGTGTGGCTAACACCTCAGATAGGCGGAAGAGAACAAGCACCCTAGCGATGCGAGAAAATGCAGAACCCAACAAAAAAACCGACAGATCTCAAGATCGAGATGACGGCCAAACCACGGCCCATGTTCCACAGACCGAAATAGGGAGGAAAAGGCGAACCGAAGTTCGCCAACGTCTGAGGCTCTACTGCTGTGTATGTAGGGAGGATGTTAGCAGCGGGGGGGAATGTCAACTATGTGGCCATACATCGTGTCCGGAGTGCTTGCACGAAAGGAGACTGCGTAGGGAAAGATCTGTTGATCGATCACACAAACCGAACCAAGCGAATAGATGTCATGATGCTCAGACAAACAACCAAACGCGCGCAGTCCCGGCGACGCTTAGCCAAGCTATCGAGATCGATGAAGACCCGGAAACAGAAACAGACTCTGTGCTCGAGATGTTGCCTTATTCTAAACTGAAGCAGAAGTGGAGAGAGTAACAACAAAAACGGCAGACCTGGGTTAATCGAGCCATCAAGTGCTGCAACTGCGAAGTAACTGGCTCGGCGGTCAACAAATGCGCATGTGAGCATGAGTATTGCGGAATATGCTTTCATTATTCTGTTGACTAGTTGCAAGGAAAATGATTGGTTACCCAAAAATAGAATCTTGCTGGTTACATTTTCACAGACTTTCAGGTCAACAATTTTTCCGACAGCTTAAGCACGCAGAATGCCTTCATAAAAAAGCTTCTCTAGATTTTGACCCTATCAGCTTTCAGGCCAGTTACAATATTTCAAGATGTAGAATGTATATTGCAATAGGTTAGGTGACATCACAACTAATTATGGCTACCCTTTGTGTGTCTCGTTCACCGAGAGATAATCGAGGGGCCATGCAAATATCGGCTCCGGTTGGGCGAGGTGTATCTGCTCTTAACATTCCAAAGGTGATAAGAAGCGGTTCTTGCCTCCATTGACATCCCCTTAAAATATTTCCCACAAGCCAACCCGGCAGATTTTGTCTTGTGGAGATGGTGAGTTCCACACCACCTATCCATTCTCTCTATACTAAGAAATTTCAGGAGCCCAATTCCCTCGGCGCGAGACAGTCAACCACATGTTCAACCCACCAGCGAAGATATCGCGATAGAAATTTCACTGGTTGTTTGACCTGCAAGGCAAGGCATGTCAAATGTGATGAAGCAGCACCTGCCTGTCGCAACTGCATAAAAAGGGGTTTGCACTGCGATGGCGCCCAGAATGAAATACTCTTCAAATTCTTCGACCCCAGCCAGGCGTCGTCCGGTTTTGTAAAGAGACAGCATAAAGCTTTTAGAAGGGAAACGGCCAAAAACCACGGTGTCTCCAGCTCACACCCATTGCCATATAAGGACCCAACTTCCCCCTGTCTACGTTCCGTGGATTTACAAAGTGGGACCCACGCTTCCACGGAATCTCTTGCCATGGTGAGTCTGCTATTCTTCACCTACTTAAGGAGAGCGCAGCTAACGTAGGCAAGGACAACCCCACCACTGGTGACGGCAAGCCCCCGTTTCAATCTACTCCCAATGATGAGGCTCGCGATCTCCAGTCCCATTCATCCAGCTATAACCCGTACTCGATTGATGAAGCTAATTGCTACTCAGACTATTCTGATATCCGTGGTGATGTATGGAATACAAATGGAATTGACTTCGCCAATGCTAATTCTAAATAGATATGTCGCGGCGATGAAAATGTACCCTTGGCTTTCATTGTTTTCATCTCAGAGCCTGTACTTCAAGAGCGGCTGGAGTATCTGAAGGCTCATACTTCAGAGCTGCACAAGCAACGCAGTGTTTTTCGCACATTCTCCGAGCTTAGAGTTGATGGACCTCTGGCATTACCATACGCGCTCTGTCTGGTAAAGACTCTCCGACAACACGCAGGGCAGCAATTGTTGATGAACAGATTGAATGATACCATCCTCTTCCTCTCCACACGATTGAGAGGGCTGCTGTCAACACATCTGTTATATACTCATCGAGATCGCATAAGTCGTGCATCACTTCTACTTCAACGACCGGTGTTCTACAAGCGTTCAGACTTGCCAGGAAATATCTGGCAAGAGAGCACTGTTTTGGATTTCAGCCTGGATGGCCTAACTGTGACATTGCACCTTAGTAATTATCGCGTTCTCAAAGTGTCTGATGAGCTTTGGAAGGGGTTCAACTCCTTGGCTTCGGGTATTGCTGATCCGGCCGTGATGTTTGGCGTTGGCTAATGTATTTTATGACTTTCTCGGCCGGTTTGCTACTGCAGGAGGATAATGTTGTTGGTTAATTTTATGTTCAGGTACAAAGATTTAGGGTTGCCGTAGTACCATCCAATCTCCTAATTCTTCACTCATTCGCATTCGCCTATTAGCATACACACTCTTAATGATGATTTTTCACGCCGGGACCCATATAACGCCTCATTGCTGGCGGGAGAACACGAAGAATCGAGGGGTGAGCTGCTCAAAATGAGACGCATCCTATTTACACGCTGGTTGCATGCACTGATCCCATAACTGGTACATGTACTGTAGGCCATTAGCGCAGACTAGGGGCTGAAGGCAAGGCATATAAAACTATGGCAGGGGCAGCCATTCCAATAGATTGTTTAATCACACTTTTTTTTTCTTTTTTTCCCCTTCTCCGTTTTCCTTGTAAGCAAGAGTGGGCGGATTGGTATGGTATAAGAATGCTTGATTGCCCAGTGTGTCTGCCCTGGATCATTCAACCAAACCTTTATTCCTACGAAGTTTTTCTGAGGCACGCACATAAAACATCATTGGCATTATAGAAGATAGGTAAAGAATCCCTTACACACCGCAATGCAGGTATCAAGGTTTGCTCACAAATCTATCAGGTACCGTAATGGCAGCTACAGTCCATGTCTACCGCATTCACGATCCGGAACCCTCCGTGATTCCTCGCACTGGGCTATCCCCTCAGTATGCCTATGGAGCCCATGTGTTTCGTTGGAAAGAGTATTTGTTTATCACCTCCAACAAGAAGCCGAATGTCTCCGGAGTCCAAGACATTTCTTTGAAAGGGCTCAGCGATGAGCAAGGCTTTCTCCACGCTGCAGCTGCTTCTCGGAAAGCACCTCAAGTTGTTGAACAAGCATATCTGGAGATTATAAATAACGAAGAGCTCGCAGGAGAATTTACAGCCGTCTGTGACCGTTGCGATGCAGTGATGATCGAGTATCTGGAAATCGTGAAGACCGAATGGTTGAAATTTGCCGAGGCATTCGAGTCTGGGCTCCAATGCCTTCTTCAAACGACTAAGGAGGCAGAAGTAGAGAAGGCCCTAAAGCAGTTGAAGAATTGTCTGCATATCCTCAGAGATAGCATGGGAAACGTCACCCACGAACAACAAACGGAGAACATCCAACACCCCAAGAGCTGGGCGCTCGACTCCCTCCTCTGTCTTCTCGGGGATTGTCTAGGCAGGATGGAAATGATCAAATGGGCATTCGATATGGCTAAACCATCTAAAGGGCCATATGACCTGCTCCGTCTTCGGGGTGATTTGATGTACATCAAGGGACGATACAAGCAGGGGATAGGGGAACTGGACGAGAACCTGGCGCGTCTGACGGCAAATGACGATGCTGCAACATCAACCCTGGTAGGTACTTCCATTTCACCTGCTGCTCCTCTCCGCTCACCGTTTCCAATAGACCGGAAGGCCTACTGTCCACCAAAGTCTTCTGCATCTATGCATTGTTCTTCTTGAGTCCCAGCCTTCAATCACAGCCCACCGCCTCAGACGGCAGCTGGATATTATGAACTGGCAGCCAACCAACTGGGAAAAAACCTGCAATTAATCCGATGATCTTTCTGATGACAATTACCTTGATATCGCGCTTACTTTAGAGGACCTCGAGGCATTTGAAGGCATCAGATTAACAGGAGAGATGGTGAAGGAACAGTACACAGCTCTGATGAGAGAACTGAGAAGGCTCGCTGGTGATATAGCGCCTGGTGTACCCAAAAGTGATGATTTTTCTCTCGCTGCGAACGTGATCCTAATCTGCACATGTATTGGGGTCCATGCGGTCGCCCCCCAGCTGGAGGACGATTTCTATGCCAGGACGGATTTTGAGAATCATGCTGCTGAGCTCAGCAGATCGCCACTGTACCGGGAAAAGCGGATCTCTTCTGAGGGCGCAGCAGACGAACTGGACCGCATTATCCTCCCTTTACGACCCAACAGAGACCCGGCTCCGTCCCCTGAAATCAAAGACAGCGATGTCTCTCGCCTACCGCTGCCTGAGAGGCGGTTGGGTAAAAGACTGAGGGTTAGCGATTTAAGCCAACAGAAACGGTCGAAAATGTCAGAGGCAAGTGATTTCTGGTGAAGTTGGTTGTTCTAGCTAGGCGAGCTACAAATGATGCCGGACAATCTTTTGAATTCTATATTGTTTCGTAAATATCAGGCGCAATTGGGATGTTTGTTCCTGGTTGATACTTTGTTAAAATCAAAGAAAAATGATTGGTCAAAATAGAAAATCCTTGCTTTGCGCCAAATGAATACTTGCACCCGGAGTTTCCTGGTTGATAATTTTGTTAAATCAAAGAAAAATGATTGGTTACCCAAAAATAGAATCATCCTTGTTTGTGCCAATAAGAAATAGTAAATTCCGGATGCTGAAAACCTCAGCTATGTCAGATTCTGAACTATACACAGCTGGAATTAAGGGCTCCCATCGCAAGTGATGGCTTGTACCGCCTTGCTGCATATGGTCCGCTTGCTGCACTTATCCTCCTGACTTATAAAGAATGGCTACGCGTATTTTGAGCTTAAAATAATGACAAGGTCATTAAAATCCTACCAAACCCGGAATCCTTTTAGAAGCTGCCTATATCCTCCTCATGCTTGGTGCAAGGGAATCTTCCGTCAGCGGTGTATAGTTTCCCAGCGCTAGACCCATACAAGCCACAATGAGAGCCCATCTCTCGATTCCAGCGGTGAAAAGTTCCCCAGTTATTGTGGATACACAATAGCGTGTACATATCCGTCCCCTGCACCAAGTACCAAGCCAAATTTTTGTCTCTCGCTTGTTTTGACAATCATCACTAGCCCCCTTGCCTCGGCCATCCACACTTGTTACCCACAGGAGGAAGTTGTTCCCGTAGCTGCATGATCTTTTGCCTTGCACATGCGCCCTGTTACATGCATGCACCGCTAGAATCAAACGACGGAAAATTCCCCTGCACCAAACATGAGAAGGGATCTTGTCATTCAGGCCTGCATGAACTCGGCTGCCTTGTTATGCGCATGCGCCAGGCGTGCACCAGGCACTGGCCCCAGCAGAAAGAGATTTTAAAATATAGGTTCTAAAAGGATTCCGGGTTTGGTAGGTTTGGGCTGCAAAAACGGCTTCTCTCATAATTTGCCTGATTGCTAAACTCAACCAGACCAATGATTGAGAGACTACCAGTGTGATCCAGCTGCAGTTGTTGTGCCACGAATTCTTTGCTTTGGGGATTATACAGTCCGGGTTTGGCTGTATAATCATAGATGGCCAGCTTGGTGAAAATGTTACTGGCGCATGTAAATATGGTCAATGCCCTCAGCCCTTCTATATATTCATAGCCTATTGGGTATGGATGGCCATGAACATATTGATTCCCAGTTGGGTTGGGCGAAGCGAAGATCTGGCTTGCATTCTGGACCTTGTTGTGTCTCTCGCTAGACTCCATAAAGAGAGGCCTTGCTTCCACTCTTCCCTCATCTCTTATTCTGTGCATACACAATGCTAGCTGGCATGGAATCACAGGATCCAAAACAAGTGACCAATCTCAACCATCTCCTCAGCCCCGTTCCAAAAGACTTTTTAGCTGTTCTCTAGTTTTACCCTACCTTTTATCTTTAGTTGTAATAGCCGCCGTGTGGTTATCTGTCCAGTTGATCAAAATATTTCTCCAGTGACAAAGCAAGAGCCAGTGCTCTTTAGCACACGAACCGCGATTGACCCTGCTCCAGTGAACCCAGTTCTCGCTATTCTTTGCCAGGACAGTGACAAATTGTTGAGAATGGATGTCCGATCGCTTTTGAATCCTCCAGATGAGGGAGAGAGGAAAGTGATTGCTGCCGTTGCATCAACAGAGAAGATATCTCAGCCTCCATCAATAACCCAAGGCCAGATCAATTTTCCACACAGGGTAAGATTTCTCCAGCTTATGGGTCATACTTCTGGCTGATATAATGCGCGCAGGAGCAAATGACAACTGTGGATGCAACCTGCTGCCCCCATGAACGCGCTGAAAAAAGATATGAATGCTCGGTGTAAGTTGTTTGCACGAAAAGACAATATGAACATACATCTAAAAACTGTCTGCCAGGAACACCTTGAGAAACCCAGCGCCTTCCACCCCAACAGGCAAGAAACGGTCCGCCGCTGTCGTCGAAGATGAGGAGCGTCGAATTTCAGTGGGCTATTCACATGGCAATGCCTCTGGTGAAAACCAGCCCTGGGGTGGTTCTCATATTCAAACTGGAAACACTGAACATCTGCGAACACACTATGATTTTACAATATCAAACCCGGATGCTCCAGCGACGCCGGGGTTCCTTCCCACTCCCACTCCGGTTCAAATTACCCCTGCTCCTGCCACAGTATCTAGCACCCTATTTCCTGATGGTTGGGTGCCAGACCCATATGTCTCACCTCAGTTGGAGGATGTTTTGAAATTTAAAACTGCCTCATTGGGCGTTCCGCATGACCCCGAACCACCAGAAACAACTATCATGATTCACCATTATGATGTTGAGGAGTTGCCATTCGAGATATTGACGTCAGAAGCTGCCAGAATATACGATGTTATTTTGACAACCGAAATGGGATGTCTTGCAGAAGATGCAAATATCTCATGTGTTGGAAAGTTGAGTGAAAACCAGTGGATCAATCTGGTCAAATGGCATCGAAGCCTCATTGATCACCACTATGATTTACTCATATGTACGCAACATCCAATCACCAACGGAGAAATTTTGGAGATTCCTGTTAAATATAACATGCCGTCACGCATGCTGCACCAAGGAATCTATGCCTTGCTAAAAATCATGAAAGCTCGACGACCGGACAGTCATGATTACATGATTTCCTTCATCTACTATGCGTACGGCCTATTGACGCTGCTTATAGATATGGTCCCCGGATTAAAAAATTTGTGGCTTGAATGTCTTGGTGACCTGACCAGCTACATGATGTGTCTTGAGGATACGGATTCTGATGAGAGGGAGACCTGGAATGAAATTTCATCGAGTTGGTATCACAAGGCCCTTGATGAGAACCCTGGAAAGGGAAGTCTCTACCACCGACTTGGTAATCTTTCAAAACCCAACATGGGTGGGCAATTGTTCTGTTACTCCAGGTCTCTTATGGCAACCAAACGATACGAAAGGTCAAAGAGCTCCGTTGAGTCTGCCTTTAACATGGCATTGGACTCAATTCAGAAGCAGAATGTCACCCCGCCAGACTTACCATCTTGGTTTGTGGGCTCGCATGCTATGCTTCTTCGCGGTGGTTCAATCCACAAGTTCATTGAGTATGTGAACAAGTACATTGCCCTTTTTGACACCGAGATTGAGCAACGGACTTTCAAATTCGGGGAATCAACAATCTGCGTGGGAATCCCCAACATCGCTGCAATGTTACAATATGGCGAGGAGGATGGCACTCTTACAAGAATGTTTATAGACTCTCAAAAGCTGAGCTGGGAGGCTAGGTTACAGCACGCTGAACAGTACTGGCTCCAGCTCCCTTCAGAACCTTCGCAAAACACTCTGAAAGATGGCATTCCTTCTGACGCTGCAACTTTCTCTACCCCCTTGGAGAAACTTACTTACAGCACATATCTAAATTTTCATACCCTCTCTTTTGTTCTTCAGCGTGCCCGGGGCGAAAATATTTTTCCTTATGTCCACCTTTCCCTGGCGTTTATTTTGAGCCTGGCATTGATTCCGGAATCGATGGCGTATGTGGAAGGGGAAATTCCGTGGACAAAGATCACTATCTTTCTGAACATGTTAAGCCGCGAATCTGTCAGCGAATCCCGGCTTGAAAGTGTCAACTTCCCGATCCCAACTGAAACGGAATTCCCCCAATTACCAGAGGATTTCCTCTTTCGAAGCCAGATATGGTCACAAATAGTATATCCACCTGATTTCTTCACAAATGCTACCATGGAGGACCACAGCGGTGGCATAGACATGCCCAGCACTCAATCAGCCCGCAACGAGCGCTGTCTATGGTATGGATATCGTCTGGCATCGGTAAGAGCCGTCTATTCAGTTTTATGCTGCTCGATTCACCTACAAAGCCTGATCATTTCCACTTTGTTTCGTATTTGCTTAGCTAATTGAATTTTTTTAGTACGGCCGCTGGATTCAGTTATTAGAGGAAAACGCCGGGAAGAAATTTAGACCTACACATTATGCCACCCAACTCGAAACGGCTGCTATACATCCTAAAGTGTTTAGACAGCCTCAAATGGATGTCCCTACCTCCTTGTGTACCTCCCTGCTTATCGCAGCCATGAACGACAGGATAGGCGACATGGAACACTCGAAGTTGTTTGAAAAGAACCTTGGAAATGCACTAGACCGATTGTCCTACGAAATATGCGACGCCGGCCGCGACGACAGCGACATCACTAGACTTCAAGACATCTATCAAACGCTTGAATTGAATATTCTAAGAGCAAGGTCGAGGATGCCAGAATACTCAAAGAATGCACCATGGACGAAACAGAAGCGGTGCTCAAGAAACTTTTAACCTCCAACGATGTCGATGTCATAACTAAAGCCAATGAGAGCCTCATGCGCCTTCAGGCCTACCGGCGCGAATGCGAAAAGGAACGTCAACATGTTGAGAGTGATGACAGTTGCAGCGGGGAGGAGAATGACTTAGCTGGGAACGTACCGGATCCTCCAGGACCAAAGTCAAATGGCAGCAATGATTTGCAATCTAGCAGAATCTGATATCCGGGTGGAGGGTATGGATATCGCCTAGCATCGGTAAGAGCTGCCTATTCAGTTTTATGCTGCTGGATTCACCTACAAAGCCTGTTTACACAGTCTTTATTATTGGCTAATTGAATTTGTTTAGCCGCTGGATTCAGTTATGCAAGGAAAACGGCGTGAAGAAATTGAAGGTGGAAAGCATCATTGATATTGGCGCTCTGGTATAATGAAACGGGAGACAAGGGTTGGCCAAGGAGCTACAGGATGCGCCTGCATGGCACCTTCCAATCATCTATCCTGCTGGGAAGTACGAAACGGTCCTGATAGTGGCAGGCTGAGGACACTTTTAATCAAGTTCTAGAGCACGTGCGTAAGGGCGATCCGCTAGGCAACGCCACGACCGTCACCGCAGCTGTCAACGGTTCGCCAAGGCAAAAGCTTAATTTAACCACACCACACCAAGGAAGATGCGCCAGGTAAAAGTCCCGTGATCAAACCGAGGAGCTTATAAAATTCGGGCGGGTTTCCTATGAAGTTAAGTGATGGATGTCATTCTCGCTTCTCACAGTTACTGTTGGGCCTAGCTCATCTACTGGTCTATAATCCCAATGTCAACAGTACAGAGCAGAAAAAAATCAAAAATTCCCGAGCAAGACTGAAAGGGCGGAAAGACACTGCCAAGCATTCATATCCACAACGTAGCCATCCCTTTTTTTGACCCACCCGTTATGGCGGTTAAGAGTTCCTTGCTTCAAGTTGAGTGGCATAATCTTTCTTCACGCCAAATTCAATTAGACAAGCAAATGCGAAAACAAGTGGAAAATGACTCATTATGCTATTACAGTAACTATGTTGAACCTCCTAAACCAAGAATCCCCTCCAGGCAGGCTGGGGATGGATTAGATCAACCGACATCCGAGAGAACCGGGACAGAAGGCCACAAATCAGGCGTTTCTGGGCGTTATCTATTCGTTCTGCCACTCTTGACAAAGTAGCTGCATACAGAGCTATCTGCAGTCGCAATAATATCTTAGTTCTTGTCAATTTCCTAGACTATAACTTAAGAACTTGATCAAATGTTTGATGTTCATCCAACCTCCTTTCCTCTATCTGCTGCATTTTTGCCCGAACAAAATCCTCCATCTGGTCCCGCTCATCTTGTGTTAAATGGGAAAGCCGATCATCAAGCGAGCTCAGAGGCCCAAAGTATTGTTCGTCGAGAAATGTCCAATAGATCTCATCAAACATGAAGCTATTCCTGGCTGCAAGACAAAACCAAAAGAGCCCATCTTTGATAGAGAGGGCCATCCTTTCTGAAAGACGCTGTGATTCCTTTAGACTACCTTGGCAAATCTGTTCGTCTTCATGGACACGGAGCTCCTTAAGAAATAGTTCAAGGCGAGGGCGGTATCGATCCATAAAATTATCCAGGTCCCAAGCCTCGGGGCTTTCAAATAGGAGCCACCATGGAGCACTGTATGTAAATTCAGCGGGGGCGACATATGTATACTCCCAGTCAATGACACCATTAACCCTCAAATCAGACTCCGTGACCAGGACATTCGATGGGCGCAAATCATCGCAGTAGACGTGGTATCGGCCATGCTGTACTGGGACCCGTTGTGCTATATGCCGGAAAAGACAGCGTGCCACATATTTCTTCCGGCAGTCGTCCTCATCGGTGATGGCATCATTGCGTTGGTATTTGAGGTGCAGAAACTGTTGCTCTGCTAATTGTTGGAAATACTTGGAGGCGCTTTCAAAGGTGTGGTTGTAATCGACAAATTCGTTGGGAGGGAAATTTCCAACTCGTATAAGCTCGTTCATTCCGAGCGTCAAAGGCCGCTTTGCAACCCTCCACACCCCAGAGTCGTGTTTCAACCCTCCAATGTATTTGAATACCGGCTTGGAGAGCTCTAGCACAATGCGAGCCATTCCAGAGTAGGCAATCTTCAAATCCGACTCGGAGACATCCGGATTCAGGCTTGGCGCCAACACAGAGGGATCTCGTAGGCGTTTCGAAAGCAAAGTGCCCTCAATAACTGTTGTAATGATATAAGGACCGCCACTCCATGTTCCTACGCCAAGGACAGTTGGGACGGGGATAGATGTGAACCGAGCAATAAAGGCCATCACTGAGGTCTCATCGCTAGTTTTTTCACAGCGGAAGCGGCTTCGGCCCAGGATGGGAAATCTAACAAGAGCATTGAAACCGTCTTCAAAGGTGACAGTACAGCACATATTGAATGCGCCAGTTGTGAAATCTGAAGCTCTGGTTGCTCGAAAACCACGACGAAGCCTGGAGGCAAGCTCGAGAGGCAAGGCTGGGGATTGTTGGAGAAGATAGTTCAACCAGGCAGCATATAGACTTTGCGATTTTTTCTCCGCCAACTTATCCCAGTGCATCGTGAAGGCAAGTATTCCGTCGTCGAAAGGGAACCTCGTGGATGTAATTTTGGTCTAACCGCTTGCGGGATTTGTCTGGCAGATGTTGGACCGAGTGAAATGGTGAACTGAATACAAAGAAGATAAAGAACCCCGGAAATAAGCGGGAGCACTTACCCTGTACTCAATGCGCAACAACTTATCCCAAACCTTCACAAGATACAACTCGAGAAACCCCTTTCAAAACTTGGGTTGGGGAGAGCAAAGCCATTGCTTGGCGCCAAGTGAGTTGCCGCTGTGTTCCAGCCAATCCTGCTTGGCCGTTGTGTGGCTAGCACCTTGTTTCGCTTCGCGCCCTAGGCAGTTTCTTCCCCCGCCCGGAGTCGGACGGGAAAACAATGCAGGTTGATACCCGTTCCTAGGAATAACGCTAGTCAACACACCTGTCGCATCAAGATGACTTTACCGCCATGAGCCCCTCCAGAAGTGCTTATATATAGGGCATTCTTTCCTCCAGGCAGCTTCTACAGCGCATCATCGACATCAACAAGTTTTACCAGTCTCCTACTTCACGTTTGCTCCCAGACGCTAGTCCCATTATGAGTGACAAGCCTAGCAAATCCAGTGCCGAGACTCCAGCGGCCGGCGGCGATGATAAAGCCAAGAAAGCTCGTGATACCCTGGGTTCCATCTACTCGTTTTATGCAGCCAACCACGATTCGCTCGAAAGAGTTCCATCCTTCATGAGCGACTCCAGCAGGGACCTCCCAATCATCTTCCAAACCGACACGGTTCCGACAGCAGAAGAGACAGAACAGTTGAAGAAGAACCTCTCTGATCTCATCAAAACACAAGAGATTATCGATCAAATCCCAGATCAGGAACGGCAGTTGATGATCGAGGCAGCCAATGCCAGCACAATCAAGCGCGCCGAAAACCGTGCCACGAAAAATTAAAGACGCGGATTTAGCAGTGGAGAAAAGGGGGAGTTGTCATGTAGTGTCAATGATATGGGAGCCGGAAAAATAGCTCAGGTACTAGCCTTATTGAAGATAGAAACATCATTGATATTGACATTCTGGTATAACTATTAAACTGGTGTTGAACCACAATAACTATGAAAAACTACAGTTGCAAGTTACCATCAGATGAAGTGTTGAACTTCACAATTTCCTGTCTGCATTTATGCAGCTTCTCCTGTAATGTCTTTCCAACCTTGCTGTTCCATCTCTTTCTTATAAACTGTGTAGGCCGCCATTATCTCTGCCCTCTTGCTCATACTCAGGCTCTGCGGGTTGAGACCTTCCGCCTGGCACATGTTATGAATGTAGGTGTTTACAGAGAATGTCTTTTCCTTGTCCAATTCCTTATCATTTGACTTCTTTTCTCCATCGGTTTTAGTTGTTTTATTCACCGCCGGCTCTGGGCTGTCTTCCTGTTCCTCTGTCTTGATGGGAGGAGCACTTGCCTGCCTCTGTCTGTACTCCTCTACCAAGTCTAGCGGGAATGGAGTCGGGCTTCTGTCTGGGCTGTCCTGTTTCCTGACCCATTGCACATGCCGGCTTTCTTGTCGTTCCCACGCCGTCTTGATCTTATTGTTGAGTCCACGTTTGCCGAAGATACGGATGAGGTCGCTTTTTGCTTCCCAGGTCAAAACGGGGTGTTCCTGATCAATGTCTTTCCAGCGGATTTGAACATATGTGTCAGGGTCCCTTGGCTTTTCTCCCTTCAACTTCACTTCGGCAACGACAACACCAGTGATCCCCTTCACGTTGCCACTCCCATATCTGTACTTTTCCTGTTTTTCATCCCCTGGTGGATAGCGCCTGGTAAGATTTCTGTTGCCAGGATGAGATATCAGAGGCAGCCCCTTAGATTTTGCGATCGCTCCAAAATCCGAGGCAACTGGTCGCATCTCATATCTTGCAGCCTTTCGGGGTCCTATCTGATAAATTGCCTGCATGGCCCGGCCCTTTTGCCTATATGCAACTGGTTCGCCTACGGCTTCATCCTCCAGACTTTCAAAATCCACCAATACATCATCATCATCATCATCATCATCATCATCATCATCATCATCATCATCATCATCATCATTTCGTGGCTCGACTTTAATAATGGGTGATTGAGGTGGTGGAGTAGAGGGCGGTGGTGGAGTTGGATCCACGTCCATGTAATCCTCAGGTAGATTCCAGAAGGCAGTATTGGACTCTTCGGCCTCACGGGCGTCTTTGGCAGCGGCATTCAGACCCTCTTCAAGTTTTTTTTGTCTTTCCTCGATCTTGCTCAACTGAGATTTCTTCTCTTCGATTCGTTTTTGAAGGTCTGGGACATCTTCACCGGATGAACTGGCCAAGGTCGCCTCATCTTTCTTGGTTTCCTCTTGAAGCTCAGTGTACTTGTCTCTTTGTTCTCTTTGTTGCTGTTTGGCCCACTCTTGCTTCTTCTTTATAGATGCAACAGCCTCACTCCGTTTGACCCGCTTGCTAGCGCGTGGTGGCACTGTTTGGGCCCTGTTGGCTGTGGTTGCCCCGGGTAGCTTGGGTGCCGGTGGCGTGGTCGTTGCTCTCGTGGGTGGCATTGTTCATTTGATCTGATAGGCGGCTGTGCAACAGAATAATTTAAATAAATAAAAATCAAATGAGTAACAATGACAATGATTCTTGAAGATGTCTTTATACTTTTTGTTTCTACTTATACTTCAGTGTGCATCTACTTTTGCGCTCTGCATCTGTTCTTACTTGCACACTTTGCCAGCTTGCATCAATTTTCAGATCATTTATACTTCTGACTTGCACGCTTTATCGGCTTGCCATCTATTTTCAAATCTTTTATACTTCTGACTTGTACGCTTTATCAGCTTGCATCAAATCAACTCAAATCAATTTTTCAGTCACATATAAATCTGAAATCTCAGTCAGTTTATAAATGAGTTCTCAGAAATCCCCCTCTTCATACCGCCGGCTGCGAAAGATGATATAAAAAGTTATGGCAATGAAATTAACAAGCAGAGAGTAATCACATCCCCACCTGTATGTACTCATCTTTGAAATAAAGCTAATCAATTTTTAGGGAGGCTATAAATGCCAATGTTCTAGAGAGAACATCACTCTCATTGGCTGTTGACAAAGACCCAGTGAGCGAAATAGTAAAGTTGATGATGAATGGCAAGGATAAGATTGACGAGCCCGATCGGCTGGGAAGAACAGCTCTATCATGGGCAGCTGAGCGTGGGCGTGTTGATGTTGTGGAATTGTTTCTTAACAGCGGTGCTGAGTTGGAGCGTGTGGACAAGGACGGAAGATCACCATTAAGCTGGGCAGCAGAGGGCGGCTCTCTTGCTGTGGTAAAGCTGATGATTGAGAGAGGAGCTAATGTGAACTTGAAAGATAATAAAGGGGCTGGTCCACTTAAATGGGCATATTGGCGTGGAAAGGGGAATGACTGCATAGCTCTTCAAAAGCTTCTTCAGAAACATGGCGCAAGTAGAGTCAGAGAAGTCTGGCTCTCTCGCTTTGAACATTGTTTGCGAAACACTTGCTTGATGGTGAAGCAGAAGCTGTTAAAAAAGTATCACCAGAAGTGATTCTCGGCAGAGACTGAAAGGCATCTTGGATATAAGCTCTACCTTTGACGATTTTCTGGGTTGAGCAGTGTGGAGTGTGATGCTTTTATTATGTATTAGGACAAGACCTGTGGCACTGAGTTGTATATAAGCTAACATCTATCGATTTCACAACCTTGAAGTTAATTTCCTCAGGTCCTCTCCATACAGGCCAAACAGCTATTTGTTGACCTCTCTGCAATCGAAAGTCATTTGTCGTCATTTCAGAGCATCACCATTTCTCACTTGATATGTCTCTGCTGTCCAGCAAGGGCGCTCGCTCATCAACTTAAGCCTAGCACCCATATTGTTAGCTCATAACCATCCATCACCAAGCAAAGGAGCTCTAGTGATGCAAAAAAGACCAGTTTGCATTCGGAAATCCAATTGCGAGCGCTACTGTACGTCTTTTCAGTTTTCAGCTTGCATATCTCTTCTTGAGCCGTGTCTTTTTCTGGCTCAGTACTTCTTTTCAGCTTGCGTTTCTTAAACCTCTCTTAGCTCCTCTTATCACTTTATATCGTATATAATCCCGATTCCTTGCTCTAGAGGGTTTAACTATAATCTTGCTACAGTACTTGTCCGTTAACTGTTTCTTTTCTGATTAATGGATAATTCTACTATGTCTGTCTCTCAGGAGCCTTCGTTTACCTCTAAATGGTCAAACTCTGTGTGTGATTGTGGCCTGACAAAAACATGTATAAGTCTCCATGTTGACTTCTAATGTTCATGAATTGATTGTCTATTAAACACAGGTCTCTGTGGCTCGTTCTGTCCCTGTTTTCTATTTGGGAAAACTCAGAGCCGCGTCAAGCACTCCAATCCCGCACAGTTTAGTTACTTCAACCGCGATGTGAGTGACATACTCCCCTCTTCGCTTTTACCTATTTACTAAGGTTCTCTGAAAGTGTTGTTGTTGGTTCTGTCTTTCTCTCTGCGGATTCCAAGGCATTCTCCAGGCGATTAAACGTACGAGCATGCGTAGCCGGTTTAACATCGAGGGAACTTGCATCGGTGATTGGTGTGGAGCTATCTGCTGCCCTTGCTGCACCCTGGTTCAGGAGGAGAAGGAAATGGTTCAGCGCGTCATGGAGCAGGGGTATCAACCTGTCATAGATATGAAGCGCACCAATCAATCACAGGGAGGGTAGAGGTGATGGCATTGTGTATTTGTCAGACCAACGTAGCTAGCAGACATACAATAGACCGACAGGGCCGGTTCAGCCCGAAAACGCTACCAATTCGTTTTATATATTTAAAAGTACGAGATCAAGGGGGGATTCTACGCGATATTTGGGTGTGAAAATCAAACGAGCCAGTTCACGGTGGAATTTACCTTAACACTCCTACCAGTCAGGCAAACACGCCCTCGAAAAATTACTGTTATGGTGAGGGGGTTTTAGGCCAGTCCATCTGGCTTATGTGGTTCTTCCATCACACCCCTGTAACTGGCAGAACACACAATAAGACAAGGTTATTTAATCATATCATTAAAATACTGCATCAGCCTAAAATACATGCCTCTTTCAAGAACTAAACTTTGGTAAACATCTCATTGGCAGCGGGATCTCCTTTGCCTTCTGACAGTGGTGCAGCGTCGACAAGACGCTTGATCTCTCTCAGAAGAAAGATGTTCTCAGCTTTAATCTGGTCATACTTTCTCTCCAAAGCTCTGAGATGCGCTTCCACCTCTCTGATCTGGTTAAGACAGCCTCTTTCCGCTAAACTGAGTGTTCTTAAGACCTTGTTATTTTCTTCCTGTAGAACGGTTTTTTGATTCTCAATATCAAGATAACATCTCTTGATGTTGGAGAGCTTGTTTGACAGAGAGTGGGTATCTGTGATGCATTAGCTATAAGAATGAAACGCAGCTCAATTGGCTAATGCTTACCACTCATGGTTTCAAGTGTCAAGGTAAGAGTGTGGAGAGGTAGATCAGTAGAGTTATGTGAGTGAAGTAACACCATCAAAACATGATTCAGTCACCTTTATGTTATGCCAACACTGCCGCGAGCCATTTTAGAGTGCAAGCCAATTCTTCTTTTTTCTGTTTCTTTGACGAGGATCACTTTTAAGCTCCGCACCATGGTGGCGTCACGAAGCTAATTCAGTCTCGGTCACTTAACATTGCGGCACAGCTAATGATCGGCACACATGATCAAACTTCGATGCGACAAAGCGCTTGCGCGCACCCTTCTATTCCTAAATAGAACTAGTGGAATCTAGAATTCACGCGCTAAATGCTTGGCTGTTCAACGCCTTAATCATTCATCCACTGCGGTTCTCAACACCTTATCCTTGAGAGGCGTACGTCGTGGCCCTACTCCGCGATGCCTCGCTCCACGCTGAACACCACTGCTGGATCGAGGATTTGGTTGATCTCCGATGAGCTGCACCAAAACTTTTTGGACGCCATCTACCCACTTCTTTAGTTCTCTCATCGACTCTTGGAGGGCGTTCACGTCACTGTGCCATTGTTAGAAAGATCATGAGATCGTTCGAGTGTTACTTAACGTTTTCAACTGCCCATACCTAAAGTTGCTGTTAGCATATTACACACATGTGAGATCATTTCAACGGACATACTGCTCGTGCAAATTTCGAATATTAATATTTTCTGTCTCATATGAGGGGCTGGACTGCGTACTGTCGGTTGGCGGACTCTGCATGGAAGCATTCAAACCTGTCTGATTGACAGTGGCTGTTCCAGCCTGGTTGGAATCGTCTTCTTGAATAGGAGGGGGATTTTCAAAGAACGAATCCGGCCAATCATGCTGCTGCAGAAGCTCCTGAAACACCTGAAGGTCATGAAGATTTTGAAAACTCTGATTGTCCATCTTTAACTGTGAAGAAAACGTATTTTCAAGCTGGTTGATTCTCTGAAGGAAACAGTTCTAAAGAAGTAGCTTTTTGGTTTTTATACTTCCGTCGGCCAGCGCGCTAATTATTCTTCCAGGGTCCAAGTTGCCCCTCTAAGGACCCCTCATTTTCATACATTAATCCTCACAGCGGGACCGTTTCCTATTGGATAGACTTGGGAACTCATTAACCAGGGCCTGCTGTTAGGGATGCGGCCTGAGCTGAAACATTGCTCTCCCCGGAGGGTGTCATTCCCGCGCTTTCAATTGGCTCGCGCCCGGCTCCTCAAGAGGACCATAATCTATATATGAATACTTCACCTACATGCAACTGATTGCTGCTGCTTCGCTGCTTCGCTGCATTTTGTCTTTTGATTGCTTTATCTCCGCTCATTTTGCTCGTTCTTTGTCCTCTCTGTTTGGCCTCAAAGCATCACTTCAGTCAACAACAAGCACCATGGTTCAACCAAACCCCCCCAGCTTTCAAACAACGATTCCGAATGCGTCTGATTTCACCTCCTGCAATCAATGCAATGAATGTGGGATGTGTGTAATCGTGAGAATGTTTCTCATACGGGAGCAGCACCTGCAAGAGCGCCTGGAAGATTTTCAGCAACGGTGCATCAGCGAGAGTTCGATGCGAACCAGTGCCCAGGAACAATGCAGAGAGCTTCTAAGCTCGCTTGCCAGGTCGGAGAACCATCGCGAAGCGCTAGAGGCAGCCCTTGACGAAGCAAGGCACTGCCAACATGAAACGAACACAGAACTTGTTGCGGAGAAGAGTCGGCATGCTGCGACCCACTCAGAGCTCGAAAAGCTGTACTCGGAGAACCGGACACTGTGGAATCTTGTTGATGATCTCACTTCTGTTCCAGGAGGTGACGGGAAACAGGTATCGACTGTCCAAGAGCTGCACAACGATAACCAGGAGCAGAAAGCAATCATTTGCAAGCAGACCGATGAGATCGAAACGCTTCGTGCGACGAATGCAGCAATGAAAGAACGGTGTGGTGGCTGCAACGGCTGCCAGGACGTGACAGACATTGAGGATGATAGCGAAGATGCGGTATTCTAAGGCAAACTAGATTGTATTGGAACACGTGCGAAGCCGGAACTTGCACAGGAGCTTAGTTGTTGCCACTTATGGACCTGTTGTTTAAAAAACTTTATAATGATAAATTTGTTTTTCTACTTGCATATATAAAGCTTGAGATGGACCAAACTAAAGTGAATCTCGGTGTGCTGGTTTCAGTCTTGCTACATACAAAATCCCTAAATCTCACACCCATCCTCCATCAGTCCCTCAATCCCGTTGAGTTTCAAATAGTTCTGATCCGCATCGCGTAGTCTTTGTGTAGTTGCAGAAAGCGCTTCTTCCATTGTTACCAAAGCATAAGAGAAAACATACTTCAAGTCCAGCAGGGCCCGCTGATAATCTTCGTACCGGGAAATCTCTCCCCTGAGGTACGAATTCTCGAATGTGAGCTCCAAGATCTGGTCGTCCACGTAGATAGATGAAGAACGATTCTTAGTCGACTGAAGGCGGGATTGAAGGCGTTCAATCCTTGATGAAGTCTTTCCATTGACCAGGAGCTGATGATCCAGAGGTGAGATCTCAGGCCCAGGGAGCTCAGGAACTGTCGGAAGAGTTGGCTTAAACTTGGCCATCGCCGCGGTGAAATGTAGCTTTGCGTGAACTTTTCGGTCGAGATGTTTCCTTTTTTCCTGATTATGACAAGCGTAGGGAGGCGCGGTGTTAGCTGCCAGAACTGCGTATGTGCTGAAAGTCATTTTAAATGACGGCGCCTTGCAATGGGCGCCTGTTTACCAGACGGGAACTTTAATGGCATAAAGGACTGATTTCTTTGAACGATGCATCTCTACAGCTGGGAGCTTTGACGGCAATGAAAAACTGAACCACAGCTTAAACTGACTTGCAATCTAGAATGGGCTCGCTAGCGAAAATGGCTCGCTAACAAAACAGGCTCGCAAACGAAATGGGCTCGCAGAATGAAATGATCCGCTCTTGGCTCACCTAACTCTTCGGCCACCGCGTTTACTGGAAGCCAACGTTCCAGGAGTGATGCAAGCATATTCGTATTCGCTATCCAATAATGGAGACCAGCCATGCTTGTCGCTTCTCCCTGCAGGGATTATTTTCATGATTGCTGACTTGGGGGGGACTGGAAAACTTGTGAAGCGCGTTTATCAGTTTTTATTGGGAAGGTCCTGCGGGGGGCGGGGACTTGGCGGTGCAGGGGTCCCCTGATCATCACATCTACTCAGCATACACATGCCCAACTACATGGAAGAAAGTGTTATGTAACTTAATAACTAATCGTACCATCTTCTGATGACGAGATGATTTCGCCCGCCCGTCAAAAGATGGCAGGCTATTCAAACAGAAGCAACTCTAGCAAGCCATTGGACGGAACTTCCTCAAATAATATTTCCACGCTATTCCCCTCCTCCATTGTCATAAATACGCCGATAGTGGGTAACGATGTACGGCTCTGCTTCGAGAATATACGGTTTGAGGCACCAGCACCCAGGTGATTTGAGGAGAAATTCGTGCTGTATGCTAGAGGTCAGCGAATATTGCGCAACAGGGAAGATCGCCCAACCTGTAGCAGCTTGTGGCTGGATACCACTGATGATTGTTGAATAAAGTCCTTTACTTCCGCAGATGCATTTCGGGGCTCCTGCAGTACGAGGGTATTGGGGTCTTCAAGGCTCGTGTGTCTCTCTTTGAGTTTGACAGCGATTAGGCCAACAGACCGGACGTCTCGCTGTTTACTGTCCGGATCAGCAATCGCATTAAGCAGGCTCTCTCCGATGTTCGCTGTTGAAGTCAGCTCGGTTTACAAAGTGATTGGTTTTTGTGGCCATCATACCTATCTGGACCTTTCCATTGTCACCGAGGAGGACGTTGTCACAGTCTAGGTAGCCGTGGCTTATTCCAAGATGTTCGTGGACATAGCTCAACCCATGAAGGACCTGAGCAGGTCAATTAACAGTATGGTCTGCGTTTTGAAAGAAAATCTTCCTCACCTCCTTGCACACAGTGGCAATGTCGGCTTCATTGAAGCGGGTGTGGGGGCTACAATGTAGCTGGGACAGGGACGTACGCATCGCTTCATAAACGAAGTAAATAGACTCGCCGCTCATAAACGCCTCTTTAAGATGAGTGATGTTTGCATGGGATACCGGTTTAAGATGCTGCACTGGCTCTTGTGAACTTCGGGATGATCTCTTCTTGATAAACACGACTGGAAATGACATGACATTCTCGTAGGCGAGAATAGCAGTGCCGGCACGGTTCTTCTCCCAGACACCAATGTATCGCTTCCAAGGATGTTCATGTGAGAGAAACGAAGTTGTTTTTGTCAGCCTGGAAGGCGGTGCGTTGGTATTTATTCTCAGTGGAATTCTTGGGGGGCGTTCCTTTGAAAGTCTTTGCTGAAGTCTTGGTTCAGCATTCCTGTCCGTGGCGCGGCAAATATCACCGATTTGCCTTACGTCGGCTGCGCTTGGTACCAGTGTAAGACGGTTTGAATCTGCCAGAGGCATTTTGACTGTTTGATCAGGTGGTCAAAACTAACAATACGTGGGGCACTGGAGTCAACTTTATAATCTTCAGAGTTCCGAAACAGCGTCGCAATACATTTTTATGCTATGATTCTTGGGCGGCTCGCAACTGCCCTTGCTGCTAGCTAAAGCTATTTACATGCAGGAGCACCCAACGGGGGATCCGCTTGAGGAACCTCCAGGTCCTCCGCTCCACGGTATTCGATCGTTATTTCCTCTTCTCTCCTCTGTCCTTCTCATACCTTAGAAGGCAGCTCTTCATTTCCTTCATATGCCTTTTTAAGTCTTCCTAACTTGACAAAATTGTAATATAAGAATAGCCCAGCGGTGGACGTGGCTGAAAGTCCGGTGACTGCCACTGTTGATATTGCCATCACGGACCAATCACCACTTTGAGCAGTGTAAACGTTGATCAGAGTGGTTATCAGCCCGGCGGCAGAATGGAGAAGACCTGGGCTACACATCTTAGAAGTGGCTAACAAGATATGAGGACAGTACTCACAAGAAAATGCGATTTATGACCCAGATATAATTGTATCTCCACGTCCAACCCAGCCAGAACATGCCGGAAACTCCCATTAGAAACAAGAAACAAGCGATCATCAGCAAAGGAGGGTTTTGTATGGTACTCAAAATGACTTTCTCCAAGCCTTTGTCAGTAAGGTGTTCCTTAACCGTATCGGGCTTCTGAAGCGATGTAAAAGTTCCAGGTACCACCAAATAACCTGCGAGGAGTAACCAATTGAACAATGCGGCGGAAAAGCTATGGCCCCATGGAATGCTATCTAATTCCAGCAGCATTCGCACGTACGCGGCACTGTCGATAGAATCTGAGCTCCCGAGATCTGGCCTGAAATCCTGTGACGCCACCCTCTCCTCCTTATCCATGATGGTCGCTGAGGGCAAGCAAGGCACAGAGGACAAAAAACTCTTTTAAATTAGAGAACTGATGCTCTGAGTCTCTGACTAAGGGTCGCCTGCCGATCTTATATTGCGAGTCGAATCTCGCGTGGGATCCAGGCCTGCGACTCAACCTGTACCCGGATCGCGGCAGTTGCTGATAAAAAAGGCCGACAACATTCGTGCGGTCAAGTTTCCACTTTGAGCTTTCAATAGGATGTCCACATCAATGGCCGTATCAACCGTATCAACCGTATCAACCTCTCGCCACGATTCACTCTCAAGCTGGGATGGGCTGACCCTATGCGATTTTCAAACTGCTAGTACCGATTTGCACAGAAGAGCTGAGTTATCTCGCGAGCGCTCCATGGCTATAGTGCAGCTCCTTGGAGATGGCGCTGACGTGAATCAAAGAGACGACCTTGGGCGGACAGCATTATCCTGGGCTGCATCCAACCGCCTTCCTGGAATTGTTTACTGGCTCATCGAGTATGGAGCCGATATCAACATCATCGACCTGCACGGAAGAACCCCCCTGAGCTGGGCCGCCCAGGCGGGATCTCACCACGTCGTAAAAATCCTGGTTGAGAAAGGAGCTGACGTTAACTTGGCACGCGGTAATGGGTTGCGGCCCCTTGAAGCCGTAATGGAGTCTGGGCGTGGAGAGGAGGCCACAATTGTCATGAAAATTCTCAAAAAGTTTGGTGCTAAACGCTCCTGGAGGCATAGGCTTCGCCACGGATGGTTCGGGCATGGTTATCTAAAAAAGGTGTAAACAAGACAAGCCACAAAAATAAGGGCAGTAAATGGTTGTCTAGCGGATGTTTATCTTTTCTCTTTTTCTGCTTTTTTTCAGACTTCGTCCCGAACAAGCTACCACAAAATATATTTGAGTATGCCAGACACACTAAAAACCGGATGTTTAACCACTTTCATTGAACAAGCTTAAGAGGTCAAATATTGTCGTTGTATCATCCAACAGAGTCCAGAAGAGGTCGCGAGGAATGCAAGCAAGATTGTGGTGGAGGCTGCAACGAAGTGAATTCAAGCTGAGTGGGCTCGCATCAATGAACGGGCTCGCACAACCAGCTCGGAAGCACGCTGTTTTTGGCGAGCTGTCAATAGTTGGACACTTCCGTATTCGGTGCAGCGACAGTATCAGTTAGACACAACACTACAGGAAACGAAAATCTGCAAACGGAAAAAAGAATTAAAGATAAATTAAAAGAAACAGATAAATAAAGCGAGCAAAGAAAAGATCAACGCAGAGGATCCGCTGCCCATTACAGGATGAATCCAAACAACGCTGACTGGCTTTCCGTGATCGCAGGCGACCACGGAGACGTTCGAATCATGGATAGCGGCCGCCTGTCCCATATCCTGAATGAGTTGGAAAGCCCGGAGCGACAACAACCGACGATGATATTCTTGTTGGGAGGTGAAGGCAAAGAGGAAGCGCTTGATTCGCTTTTCGAGAACTATATGACACAAAACAAGCCAGAGAAGTCAAACATGACTATAAACTTACGAAGAGAAGCTGGCGGGGATCACGCACCTGTACTCTTTGTTGATGGCGATCTTCGCGCGACTTTAAGTGTGCAGCAGAGTGAGAGCTATTTGCGGAAGACCACCTACTCTGCATTGTGGGCGGACGGAGGTAGTGAGGATGTCATCAGTTTGGTCTATGCCAGGCTCCTCTTCCTCTTCTGCGACATTGTGTGCATCTTCGCAGAAGACTTCCCCAGTCTTGACCACGTGGCGCATTTTCTACTATTTGTCGCTCAGGCAGGTTCTGCGTCCACTCTTCCCGTTCCGGTCCGCCCAACGGCTCTTGTTGTCCTCGGAAGAGGCAGCGAGACGCACCGGCTTGAGATGAACAAGTTTCATCGAACAATCTCCGCCCATCGGAGCCGCATAGCAGAATCCTTCTCTACAGTTAGGACGATCACCCTCGGCAGCTATGATCGGCTGAGGAGCTTCCTCCAGCACCACCTAGACCATGCCGCGAACATACGCTCTGCTCATCGCGCTCGTTTTACTGCCGTGCACCTTGACAGCCTATTTCAAGCTGCGCTAAGGCACACCGCGATGACCGTCACCGAGCCTTTTGACCACATCAGGGAGATGAGGGTCGGTAACGAAGTGCCGGCGGGTCTGACTTTTCATCTCACTAACTACTTCCGACTTGGATTTCGGGCGGAGATCAGCGTGGGTGACCTAGTGCCTTCTATTGCTTCTGCTATTGTTGCAGACAACTACCCTCCAAGGGCGCATTGTAAGCCCCCTTTAAGCACGATCCCAAAATTGCATGCTAAGATACCAGTGTCGGACCCAAATTTGGTGTTCGAACGTTTGTACCGTGAACCCCTTTTAGAAGCCTTCCTATGGCTTTGCAAGGAGCAACCCAGCCTGTCCTTAGTGCCCGAAGCGGCGTGTGAATTGGTCCGAGTCGAGGCAAACAGGTTCTTCTCATCTGTAGAGGAAGCGGGGAGGCCATCGACAGAGCTGCACCAGGAACAGCTCATGTCACAGAGTGCTCTCTTCTGCCGAGTGAAGTCTAACCGCACCTGTCTCTGGTGTCGATTCCGAAAGCCAGAACACCGACCCGCCTGTGGACATGGTCTATGCGAAATATGTGTAAGAAGGTACGGGGACCCCGCGTCTGATACTGAGTATCGGCTGACTATCCGTCTCTGTTATCTGTGCTTGTCGCGAGCGCCTCTCACCATTGACCTGGTGCCTCCAACCAAACGTATCAGCAGCTTAGCCATTGACGGGGGAGGCGTCCGTGGCGTCATTCCTCTGGAATTTCTTTTGTTGGTGCAGGAGAAGTTGGGGGCCAACTGTCCAGTTGTGGATCTTTGTGAGCTCGTCATGGGAACCAGCTCCGGTGAGCACTTTCTATCAGTTTCCACTTTTAGGCACTGACGTTTTCCCAGGAGGAATCATTGCGCACGCCTTGGTGAACCTACGGTGGGACGTGGCAACCTGTTCTGATGTCTTCGAACGGCTAGCCCGGAGAGTCTTTCACCGGGCACGACGAGCTCTGCTAGTCCGCAAGTCATTCGCCGGACGACTTTATGGGTGGCTCACCTGGTGGCTGTATGATGGGCTTTACGATTCTGCCGTTCTTGAATCATTGTTGAAAGAAATCTTTGGAGAATTCCGTCGAACCTTTCACGCTGCGGGGCCTGACGGCTCGGGAGCCCTAATATCTGGAACCAAGGTGGGAGTGGTGGCAACCAGTATTTCCCGAGAGACCTCCACATTTGTGTTCGGGAACTTCAACGGTGCTGAATGCGGCAAGCAACGCGGTAAGCCCAGGAACCCCACCGTTAGGCTTCCCCGCTGACACCAACAGGCTACGAGCTAGTCCGGCCGGAAGACGACGGTGATGACCCGTTTGTGTGGCAATCGTGAGTGGCGTTGGTAGCCCCTTCAGGTTTCAACTTTGGCTGACAGACAGTGTACCAGAGCACGAGCGACATCTGCCGCCCCATCGTATGATCACCTTTTGAGAAAGTCTAATCGGGCATTGAACTGACTACTGCTTCCCAGGATCTTTCCACCAGCCTACATCCGCGCGATTGGGACTTTCCAGGATGGAGGACTGAGGGAGAACAATCCGGCCGGCATTGCTCGGCGTGTGAGCCGCCAGATCTGGCCAGCGAAAAAGAGGCCAGCACTTGTGGTATCAATAGGGACGGGCACCAAAGACGACAAAACATCCGGTCAAGATGCTCCTCACTTTCGCAACGTATTCAGGGATGGCTTCGCGCGTCGCGCTCTCGATGCCTGGCTTTATTCGCTCGACGGGGAGGTCAAGTGGAAGGACCTGATGAACCTTCTAAGTGATGACGAAAAATCCGATCATATTCGATATAACGTCTCACTGAAGGACCTAGCCGGCAAGATCGACAGTGTCAGCGACATTGACAGCTACCGCAATCTGGTCATCCTCAACCCAGGGAGTGCGAAGATGGCAGCTGAAGTGGCAACCGCGCTCCTCATATCATCTTTCTACTTCGAGTTAGCCGAGGTGCCTAACAGTGAAGATGGACATTTCCCGTGCAGAGGTATCATCCGCTGCCGGCCACGGATCCGGTCAATTCTCCCACCGCTAGAGGAACTCCACGGGTCGCAGCAGATGTCCTTCACCACGGACAGCGAGTTGCTAGGTCCTTTCCTCGGGGAGGGTGACGTCTGTCCCTCCTGCGACCGTTACCACAAGCCTGTTTCGTTTTATGTGAGGCACCTGGAGGAACGTATCAGCATATATTTAAAGTTCGGTCGCCGGAAGCACCGAAAGATCAGTGGATTTCCCTGTACGATAAACGATATCATCAAGGACCAAGGCCTCGCCTCTGCCTTTGGTAATTCACATCACGACCGACCAGGAACCCGGCCATGTCTTAGGTGCGATAGAGCCGCAGACGAACAGCAGTGTCGAAGAAAGAGGACACTGTCCGAACCCTGTCAAGACGCCCCGTTGCGGAAGACTCGTCGGTTGGGGTAGAATTGTCCAACACTGGCCAAGACGCTACTGGCCTTTACGCGTTTATCGCGTATTGGGTGGACAGGTAGACCCTGGTCTAGAACATTGCGGGGTAAACATTTTTAAGTTTAGCTTTTGATCTTCGCTCAAGCGGTAACAACCACAAGATACTCGTCGGCGTTAAAATTCACAGGTACTAGCTCTTATCTCAAACCTAGTTCTTATCTCCAACTATAATAACTATGTACATGGAAACTTCACACTCTGCAGACGCATTTTACTCCTAACAAATAATAATATAAAACGCGGCCGATGATTTAAAAGTTAGAGTGAGCCAAGCCGTAAATAGTAGTGGGGGCCTTAACCCCTGTTCGCTTGTTTCGGATTGTTTCGGATCCGTGTCCGAAGCGCAGCACATTATAAGGAAGGCACATACACCCTGAAAACCGCGAGACAATTCCTGATTTCCGCCACTCTCAAATTGCGCATCGAAAATGGCTGGGCCAGATCCGCACCGCAAAGAGCGCCAAAAATTTAAGAAGCGAACCAAGACTTTGATAAGCAAAAGTGCTGAAGTTGCAGAACTCTGCGGAGCCAAGGTCTACCTTCTTATTGAGCATGAACGGGGCAATCTTTGCTTTAATTCTCAAGGCCATGAGACCCATTGGCCACCGCCAGACGAACAACTGGTATGTCAGATATTCAACATCTCGTTTGATGTTTGCTGAGGATGAACACTAGGATGAGAAGCTGCCGAATCTGGAACGTATAGGCATGGAACAACGTGATCCCAATCATTGGGCGAATGATCCGGATCTGCAGAAATTTTTGAAGAAGAGAAAACTGTCCCAGAAAATAACGTTGCCCCCAAGCCCCAGTATTATGGTACGATCAGAGACAGCCCATGAGCAGGAGTATGGTTGTGAGGAGCAACACTCCTGTGGCCAGGAAAATCACGCTGGAAACGGGGCAGAGAATCGATAGGGAACCGTTTTTGGTCCTTCTTTTCTTTGCACTAAGCTGTTGGATATTTGGTCATGGGTCATTTTTTGAGCGCTGTCACTGATCCGGCTCGCTGGTATTAGAATATTAAAGAGGCAATACCTCGCAGGTGACAAATACAGTCAACAGTACCTCACTGCCAAACAATTATATCATGGAAATTACAGATATCTATTCCGCCGTGATTGGCGGCGTCGTTTCAGCTCTTGTTGTTCTTCACCTTACTATAACCCTCGTGCTCAGCATTGTTTTGTATCTGCGCGCAAATTGCTCCGCTCGTTGGACGTCTGGACTCTGGCGTACTATCTGCAGAATTTGCCCCCTGCCGAGTTGCCGCTTTCTTCTTCAGGTTCTGTATGTAGGGGGCACAGGAGTCTGCAACTTCTTTGGCGTGAAAGACGTTTCTCAAGCCGGTTCACGCGCTGCGAAGCTGGCGATCTCCAACCTTATTCCTCTTTGCTTTATAGGTCCCCATGATGTCGGCGCAAGGCTGTTGCGGCTTTCTCTGAGGAATTACAAAAGCTTCCATGTTACCATCGGTATCATGGCACTGCTCCAGAGTCTCCCTCACGCTGTCATCGCCACTAGGAGTACGGGAATTGTGCTTACTGATGACGTTCAGCTCTGTGGTTTTCTTGTAAGGCTTGGGTCCCCGGCTGGGTCGGGCATTACTGACTGTATCATGTAGGCCATTTTAATGCTATTACTTCTTTGTACCCTCCCACTTTTTCGAAGATACCACTATGAACCATTCCTGATATCCCATCTGTTGTGCGCTATCGTCTTGGTCTATTCAACCTGGCGGCATGTCAGGAAAACGGACGGTCTCCCGAAAAACTGCCTCCTAGCCACCGTGAGCCTCTCTGCAGCAACCTTGACTTTTCGCGCAGCTAGAGTTCTGGCCAGGAACATAACCAACGGACAATTTCCCAGCAAGTTAACCCTCACCTCCAACAGTAATCCAGACTCCGATGATGCATTCCACGTCACCATCGTTCTTCCGCGGCCGTGGAAGATCCAGGCTGGGGAGTGGATCCGGTTGAGTGTGCCTCGCGTAGGCTTCTGGAGTCTATTCCAAAGTCACCCATTCATGGTTGTCTGGTCTGAAAGCAATAGTTCATCCTTGTCCCTGCTGATAAAGCCGCGGTCTGGCTTCACTAGAAGGTTCCTGACTCGTGTAAAACCACACACCGAATGCTGGGCATGGATCGATGGCCCGTATGGCCCCTCTCCGACCGGTGGATATTTTGGTTCCAAGCAGGTGGGCCATTACGGCCATGTAGTCATATTCGCGACAGGTATCGGTATCGCTGCTCAGATCCCTTACATCAAAGAAACCCTCGAGGGTATCGGAGAATGCAGGGTGCGGACACAGAAGATATCTCTTGTGTGGCAAATGGACAAAATTGGTAAATGTCAACAGCCAACAGCTACCAGCCCCATCACTAATGTGTTTTGCAGACGACCTGACCCTTGTCCGCCCCTGGTTACAGCACCTTGTCACCGCAGATAAGAACTATGTGAGTGATGGAGAGGTCTGAGCCGTAAGTTCATGACTGACTAATATACTACAGAATCTGGAACTTCTTGTGTATAATCCTTCGCGTGCTGCCTCGACCGATGACCCGGAGAGGTTTGGCGAGCACGGTCTCATCCAGATCTTTGGAGGCGAGGTGGACTGGGAGATACGACTACAAGCTGAGATGGAAGACAAGAGAGGGGAGCTGCTCATCATGGGTGAGTTTACTCCATGGAGCCGGTGGAAACATGCTAAGCGATTCATAGTCTCTGCACAGCGTCACATTCGAGAGAAGATTCGTAGGTTCGTGCGGCAAAACTCATCCGGGAGGATAGAACTCTTTGAGTCAGAGTTCCAGCCATGGATGGCCGGGAAGAAGCCGTGGATTTTATAGATGGCCTGGGTTGATGAAGGGCCATGTTTTGAGGAACCGGCATTGCGGACACTTACCCATGATGAAACAAGGCTGATTGTTAGACCAGCAGGCCTGGATTCATAATCAGCTGCTGCTTCATCAATTATGTCAATGATTCTGTTTAAGGGTTTATCTGTTTCCTTGGACAGAAAATGAACTTAAAAGGTTGAAGCATTCTCACCACTGTTTCACTGCTATTATATATTCCCGATTACAGCAGCCTATAATGACATTTGAGTCAAATAGGCTTTTTTCATGGTTTTGTGTGTTTTTTCAGCGTGAGAGTCCCCCGGTATATTAACCCTCCGTGTAGAGCGTTCTAGTTGTAGATGCCTCTCACCTGATCCTCACTACAATCATTCATCATGTAGGAATTTGAGACAGTTTTGATGAATTAGTCTGAAATTGAATATATTCACTTTGTTACCCTCCATGGCACTTCCTCCGGTGTATTTTTATGTACATTAATATTAGGGCGATGCAACCCCAAGGTGAAAGGTAGGCCTTGTAAGCTTGCAAAGCCCACGGGTGCCCTGATGATTAATCTTGATGATAGAGGCATTGTCTGCCGGATGTGGAACCAATCAATAGGAAAGGCATTACTTCATCGGAGCAAAATAGGTTTTCAAGGATGTTGTTAAGTGTTTATCCAGCTACGTGATGCCTACATGCAGAAACTAGTGGAGCCAGCATTCACAAGCCAGAAAAGAATACAATTCAGAAAAGAATACAATCCAGAAAAGAATACAATCCAGAAAAGAAAACGATCCGAAAAATAATATAAACCAGAAAGAATACCCAGTCAAAAATCACAAATCGCGGCCGAGATGAAATTGTGAGTGAAAATGGTGTCGGCGAACACTCACTTGAAATCGCATTCGACAGAACACATTAAAAAGCGACTTTGGCTCAATGAAGGGCCATCTTATTTCTCAAATAACCCTTGCTTATAGCTATAGACTGAGATCTCTTCCATACTGCTGTTTCAAATTTTTATCTTCATTTTACATCATGCAACCATCAGACTCAAAATGTGTCAAGAGGCCATGGACTGCGCACCGTAGCCTCGTGCAGATGCGTTATCGACGGAAATGCACACTCCGACGTATGCTGCGTAGCTACTTCGACGACTGCCATTGCAATGGTGTCTACCTTCTCATCCATGAAGACAACCGATACTTTACAATTAATTTCAGCAAGCCTGATGGTTCGGGCAGCCACTTTCCACCATCGGACAAAGATATAGTAAGTGTTATATCCGGTGCCACCCAGGAAGTACTCTGACGGAAACAGGAGAAGCACTACCCCCCTCCGTCCCGAACAACGTGCGAGAACTACACAAAATATCGGAGGTTCACAGGGGGAAAGGGCGGGAAACACGAAAATAAAAGTGAATAGAGAAGACTACTAGACCATCAATGCTATTGGATAATCAAATAAATGGTTTTTTATATAATGAAAAACTGCTGCGTTTGTACCCTTTCTACATCTAAGGGAAGACAGGAGCTCTTTTGAAGGCAGACACGCGCATCACCAAGAATCTATTTTAAGTCAAGGCAATTTTCCAGAACGCGACATCAGTGCTTTCTTACTAATATTGTCCTTGAAGCTCTCAGTGCTCACTTGCGTGTACACTTATTCCCGGATCGCGTTAGGAGGAATGTCATTATGGGCCTCTAGCTTTGCTGCACATAACCGAGAGTGTACGGGCCACAAATGGAGCTTGGCTTTTGTAACGAGGTCGGGTAGTGCTGTAACTAGGGAGGTCGGGTCGGGGTTTCCGATGTGCAGGAGGACACGAAAACGGAGCGGTGTCATGGATCTGGCAGGGGGCCGAAAATGGATCGTATCCCAACTGAGTGGTGCAGCAGGAATTCCGCGTGATATATGTTTGGTTCAAACAAACTCGCAATGGGTTTAAAGTTGGGGATATATGACTGCCATACCCTGGAACACACAAGTCAGCACGTCAACGATAAAGAGTATGGAAGATCTGCCACACCTGCTGGATGACAAGCACACTCAGGCGATCTTGCGCCGCTTTCGAGGATGTGTGAGGATTGACTTATCCCATCTCGCTTGCGAGGATGATGATGTCGTCGGGTCGAGGCCACTGGGGGAGAATGCCGCTAGGCTTATAAAGCTATTTAAGTCAGTAGGCTGCGATCGTGACGACCCAGAACATCATGTTCCTGCTCTCATCAGCAATGACACACTAGAGGAGGCGCTGAGCAGTTCACAGACGACCGTGGAAGCACTATTGAGCGGTATGGACCCGCCCCATCTTACCCTTGGTGACAATGTTCGCCTTCGATGTCTGCAAGGGAAGAGCCGCCTTCAAGCAGCAAGCCATTTTCTCGACCCTGGCGACAAGTGGTGGGGGGTCAAATTATATCTTGACTGTGAGTGTGCTTTATTTCCTTGGTGATACATTGCTGACACTTCTAAAAGCTCTCACACCCGCAGCGCAAGCTCAACTGCGAGAAAAGTATCAAAATGAGCAGAATTTCAGCGACGGTGATATCTACCGGAACCTGCGTCATTATCAGCTGAAAGGAGATGCTCCCGAGGTCGCTAGGTGGTGGGCTAGGTGGGAGGGTTCTACCAAAACCCGAGACGTGAAAAAGATGCAGAGGATTAAGCAGCTCTGTGACGGATTTGACCATCTCTTACCATATGTTGGGTTGTGGGCGCCTGTCACTGTAAAGCTCTTCCGGCGCGCTCTGGAAGGGCGATGTTATGATGTGAGAATTTTGCGCACAGCTCGGTTCCGCCTATTATAGCCTCTTTTCCACTAACGTTGGATACTGCGGACACAGGAGTCAGCTTATTATCTTGGTGAGATTAACCGTATCTGGTCGACCTTGTTTCCCGGGACAAGGGCATCCCTTGTCGATGGGCCTTCCGTGCGCCAGGTGGAGGGTCTCATGCCGTCCTATTCACTCGCAGACCAGGGTCGCATCCGTCATCTCATGGATAATAACCTATTCCCTTGTGTCACAGGTCCAAACGAGAGAAGCATACTCCTGGAGGGCCTACTTCAAGTTGGTGGCAGAATACTGTCTCTGCACACATTCTCCCAAGATCTCATCTACCTCGAGCCACCAGCAAGGGGATTGAAGGTGCTTCTCCCAAAGAAGCATTGGGGCTCCCTGAAGAAGGCGATGGGACATATATACGTCGCAGGGGGTGACAGATGCCGTGTCCAGTTATCCTTTGACGAATACGCAGATATACCTGTTGGTGAGCATATGAGTCGCGATGAGGCACAGAGGATGAGAGCGTGCTTGTCGTATGTCCAGCTGTGGTTGTGCGCGATGAGACAGTTCGTGGTACCCTTCCGGGACCATCAAGCAACCGCAGTGACTGTCTACGATCTCAACCGCGTGCGAAGCCCACACCGGCTCGCCGGCGTAGCACGGAGGTTGGGTTATGATTCCGCGGAGATCAGACAGCTATGCTGCCGTGAAACCAATGAGGCGATAGCCCGTTGCGATGTTGAAACGTCTGTCCCAGAGCAAGGGCTGGAGAACATCTTCCACGGACAAGCGGGTTCCACGCCGCATTAAGCCACAATGGCGAGGACGACATCCAGCGATACAACCGTCCTCGAGCCTCTCAGCTCCGGAACGACGGGGCGTATTTCTTTGTGGGTCATGTGTATGGTTGTGATCAGCCTGCCGCTCAACGCCCGACCTCGTTCGCTGTTACAAGGGAGGTGATATTCTCCTTCTTCGGTAAAGAGCCATTGTATTCGGTGTTCAGAAGGTGGTCAGAATATCAGCTTCATTCGGCGATCGCTGCGGAGAAGAATGATTTTGTAAAATCTACAGGGCCTGAAGTTCCCCCTACAATACAGCCGGTAAATAACCCTTTAACGCCAGTTCAGCTAGACCCCGGACTCGACGACATGGAAGGTATGGAGCCAACGCCTCCTCTGGCTCCGGGCTTTGAGGACTTCAGTGCCCCGCTTGCGCGGAAGACGCATATATCTGTCCATCGGAGTGCAGGAGAAATACTGAAGATGTGGTATAACTCCCCACCTACGTCACTGATAGTTTTGTTCTTGATTTCCTCTCGTTCATACTACAAGTTCATTGGGGAAAGCGTGCTGCAGCTGCGTTCAACGATAAATCTTTTAGCTAAAGATCATTACTTTATGACTTTACATGGGCACACTGTGCGAACTCTACCAGATGATCATATCCTACAGGAAGCAAAAGATAAGAAGCTCTTGTTCGTTGGTTCCAATTCGGCACCTGGGCGTGGGAGTAAAGAACCTCTGGGTAGTTTGAATGATACCACAGGTCACATAACTCTAGACGATCTAAGGTTGTATCTGTCATCATTTGATGTTCGGACGGGGAAAAGGCTAGAAGTGGACAGTGACGAGCTGGGACAGGGGTCAAAAAGAGTTCGTTATATGAGAGAACAATCCCAGGTGTATCCCCAGGACGAGGAAGAGTTATAGCCACTTATTGAAAATCCAGCCTTCGGAGTCTTCAGATCCTGTGTCTGCTCTACTAATGAAAGCCTAATTCCACCTAGCTCAAAATGAAATATTGATATATATATTCCACCAAGCCAGTCTATATCCATCTTCACTAACATTCTCCGCTTGCAAAGTAGACAATTAGGCCATCAGAAATACCTCTCCTTAACATCTAGAAGACATGATACAGTACCAGTTCATTCTATTGATCATTTCTGTACAGAGAGGCTCATACCGAGGGAACATAAAAAGATCTATTGTCCCTCATAGATGAACTTTAGAAACTCGTGAAAGGTGTCGATTGTGGAGCCGAATGGCTCATGACCAGCTCAAAATGATAATTGAATAGAAATATAGAAATGTCAAGCCGGAAAGCAGAGCGGCATGAAAATGTGACACAAAAGAAAGTGCAAGCCAAAAATTTACCCAAGCTAGAGTGCGAGTCGAAAGGGAGGGCGAGTTGAAAAGGAGTAGTACCGGAAAACAAGCGTGGGCCAAAAGAAGAATGAGTCAAAAGTGAGTATGATCTGAAAGAAGTGCAAGTCAAAAGGGCAGCAAGTCAAACAGAGTGTCAAAAACTGCAGAGCAAGGCTTGCCTTTGACTACAATTATATAAAAGCTGGCATCTGCACTGAGAGCTTTGGAAATGTAAGCAAAATTCAGTCGGCTTTTTAATTTATACCTTTATCATCAATTGAGTCATCAACTATGTTATTTTCAGTTCTTCTTTTTCTTCCTTTGGTTCTGGGAAACCAGCCACGCGAAATAAAATGCAGCTCGGAAGGGCAAGGCATTGCCTCTAACTTTATTGAAGCTGTTGCCGAGCGATTCTGCAGCTATGCAAAACAATCTCCTTTCTTACCCATTTATCTCTCGTATCCTGGCACTGAGGGGTCAGGTGCAGATGCTCTGAAACCACAGAATGTGTTCAGTATTGGCTGGCAGAAAGCTGGAAATAAAGACTGCCCATGTGTGGAAGTGTTTGCTGAGATGCTCAAAGAGTGCTGTCATGATGTGGACTGTCGGTGGGGAGGACGTGGAACTGTTCATGGAACGTGTGGTACCTACAACTTGATTGTCGCCGAACACGGCTCCACACGATCTCCCGAATTGCCACCGCCCTCCACCCGTTCATTATCTCTCACTGCCAGCCCATCCTCTCTCACAATACCGTCTGGCAGCCCACCGTCTCCCACTCTTCTACCATCTACGTGTTCGCCATCTACCACCTCATTCACCAACGCTCCTGTTCCCACGGTTCAAATTTGTAATGCACGAGCTGGGCATGAGCAAGCAGCCAGAGACACAATCAGCAAGATTCTGGAAGATCAATTCTGTCCTGATGCGGCGAGACTGCAACGCTCAGTTTCTTGGATCTACGATGTAGATACCACACAAAAGATCAAAATTGGAGTTCACTCAGTTGATAGATCTGCTTTCCTGATGGACATTGATGACTGTCTGCAATTTCTACGTGACTTGGCTCTAAATGGTTGCATCGCAAACGATCAGGAGTATCCAAAGAACTTCAGGGGTGAAAGTCTGGTTCAAACAGACAGTATGGCGTATTATATCAATCTCGATTTCGAAAATTCCGAGGGACCTTGCCGCGCGCCACACCCGGACGATTTTCATAAATTTTCTATACATGGCAATGGCTGGGCCAATGCTGACTTCCGCAATTCCGATTTGGGCAGAACATTGAACGTTAAACCAACAGAATGTTCGGCCTCTACGCAATCGGAAAAAGGAACCTTTTTTTGTGATGTTGCACATCACGGTGACTATTATAGTTATTCTGTATTTGGGACTGGCTGGGCAAATTCAAGCTGGGCCGAACGGATGGAAGTCATACTGAAGGGGCATAAATTGGTTCCTGATGCATATTCATTTACTTATGGGTTAGAGTGTGAAAAGAATTAACAGCAAGTGCGTTTTTTGAGCTTTGCACTTGTGTACTCCGTGTACTCTAAAAATCTCCTTTACCTGTTCGATCTACTTTCTGTACGTCTTTCATTATGAGAGGTTAAATGAACGCCGCTGGTAGGCTTTCTATACCAAATGGAGAAATTGATTCATGCTGGCAGATGTTATGTTACTGCCATCACAAATTTACCTTTTTCACTCAAAATTATAGCATTCCCCAAGAGACTTGATCTTTGTTGCCTTTTTGTTACCTTTTCATGCAAGATTGTGGCGTTCCCTGAGGGTTCGACTTCATCAGCATTCTTCCGAATTCCCTAACTTTTACAAGGTATCAATAGGGGAGCACCACTTCACTGACTCCTGAGGGGGAAGCCATATTGGGCGTTCTAGGCAGCTGGGGGAATTTTACTGAGAGACATGGAGTAACAGGGTGAGTCGACTGAATGCAAGAGAAGGCAGATGGATAAATGACTGTGCATATCAAATAAATTTGATTGACACGATTGACAAGCGAATTCCCCATCTTCCATTAATTGCGTGTGGATGGTCGAGGACGTAATGTGCTCAGACGGTTCTTTCATAGCTCCTTCCTTTGTTGTTTCTCCTCCTTCTTCCTCTCCACCTCCTCCCTTATTTGTTTCTCCTCTTGCTTCCGCAGCTGGAGCCTCGCATTTTCGGGGAGCCAATTGTCCGGGAGATATGTTTCCACGACATAAAGCACACGGTGAACATGTTTATTTTTTTGCCACACTTTTTCAACATGACAGATCTTAAGACTCTTTCCAACCTGCTGCGCCCGATACCAATAGGGAAGATTCTCCAACTCCTCATGAGCCAAAGGTTCTGTCGTAGCCCCAGAATCCGAGATATTGTTTCTGTTGTCAGGTTCGATTTCACCAGGAGGCTGAGACCAGTTATTTGAGATCCTGTCAACAGACAGCTGCTTGGGCGGGACGTCAAGGGGAGCTGCAGTCTTAGATGAGAAATCGAAATAGAAGATCGCATTGAGGAGCAAACCAGACAATGAAGAGGGGGAGGGATGAACATGTCATATTACTCTTACCAGAGATATAGGGCAGCGCCTCCTGATAAAGGTCATCCAGCATCTCACGAGCTTGGACAGTGGATTGCAGCACACCGGACAACAAAAGTTGACTGGGTAGTGGCGGGCGGTCCTCGGTTCCTTGTCTATCCATGCTGAAGAGATTCGGAGTAGGGAGAGAATATTTGAAGCAGGAAAATGATTTAGAGAAGAGCGAAGGCTGAATGAGAAGGGAAGACCCTTTTATAGCCCCTTATACCTCAACTCCATGTTGGTTCAACTGGCCGCACTGTCTGTCAGCAATCCCTTCCACCTGATCCTTACTGCCTGGGAAAGCCAGGGTGGGCTGATCCAATACCCATCTCACTGTGCCCTCTCACAAAAAGAGAACAGAGGTGAAGTCAGAGATGCTTTTCATTACCTGCCAGCCTCTTGTCCCTCACCTTTATCAATTGAAAGAAAGGATCCCGAAATTTGCTGGTTCAACTTCCCTGGAGATTTTAAGTCTGAATTGGTTGATACTGGCTGGATAAGAATGGAGCTCAAGTTTGCTTGATCTGGCGGCGCCCTTCTCACTTGCGCCCGGAGCTGGTATAAATGAAGCACAGGCTGCATTTTGCATCTCATCTCTCATGGGATTGTCAAGACGCATTCGTGAGTATGCGTATCAAAAATTGACAAGCCTCAATATAAGTTGTGCTTCAGATATTGCTTCGTGTTGAGTGATTTCGCTTACAATAGAGACATCCATGGGCTCGCACAGAGGCGAAGCCAGGCGCACCTTTTCACTGGCACGCATGGTTGGGTGAAGCTCGGCCTTTCTAATGCATGCCATTCCCTACTCCTTGTCCCCGGCCCTATTGATTGTAGGAAAAGGTATGGCGGTTTGTTGATTTGACTTCCTGGAGTGTGGCCAGGGGTGAAAAGAGGAGTTGATTAGGTTGACTGGTTGATATTGACTGGACGAGAGCCCAAGTTGGCATGGGGGTGTGGTCAGGAGCACTTCTGTGTTGGTCCACTTCATCAATTCAACATTCCCCGGTTCAGTGGCTTCTTTGGTGTGGATGATTGGCAATCCATGCAAGCTGCATCTCAGCTACTATTTTTCCTACCCTCAATTAGCCTCGACCTATTTTTGTTCGCAGGCGGGGGCTGAACGTGGGATATATAAAGACATCAAGGGCTTCCTGGATCGAGATCGAGGGGAGAAGAGCATCCCATCATCTCATCTCGCAACATGGCTACCTTCACATACGATATCACCTCCCCTGGACCTGCTGGCAGTTCTCCCTCGCCTCAGCTGCACACAGTGCAATTCCTGGAAGCGTACACTCCTGATCCTCGGTCAGACGAAGAGCCCCAGCACCTCCTTCCAATGCCCATGCCCGTGCCCGTGCCCGTGCCCGTGCCCCTCTTCTCTGCGTCCGGTGACCTCTCTAAGGATGCAGCAAGTGAGGCGTTTGCTGATTTTTCTGCCCTGCCATCCACCGTCTCTGGTCTCGATGACATAAACTGGGACGAATGGATCCTGTTCGACTCGTCCCCCGTCGATGCTACCCCACCATCACTCCAACTGTCGGATATTTCCGACGACCCCATCGAGGAGGCTCACCCAAGCCTGAGCGACGTTGCCAATGACCCACCCAGTTGATGAGAGCCAACCCCTCCCCTGGCCTCAGACAATCGCGAAGGCAACACATTGAAGAAGCCGTTGAATTACTCTGATGGTTCCATCGAGGCTGACCCACGCACGGGCGAGGAGCTCAACGTCCAAGTCCACTGATCAGAGCAGATTATCCCCCTGGTGTCCGGCCGTTGGGAAGGTGATGCATTGGGGGAGACGCTGGATAATCTGAAATACATTATTTTGCCCCTTTCTCAGGTGAAGATTCTGAAGCTGGTGTATAAGCGAGACGGGGATGAGATGTACCAGATAGTAGGATGGATAGATTTACAAGAAACATGCAGATATAGCACACAAGAAAAGCGGTGGAAGTGCTTGAGTTCTGCTGGTAAGACTCAGTACCTGCTCTGTGAAAAACATTTCTCACACCTCACTCACTCTCACAGAAGACCCAATCATCATCGATGAGCCAATGAGTCCCAACCTGCTGAGCGACTCCGATCCGTTTGTCGCTATTCCATCCCTTCAACGAAACATAGAGAGGGTTCCGCGGGGTTATGAGGTGTATGCCAAGATGACATTGGACGATTTGCAGGAGCATGGAGGATTGGAACTGCTGGCAGCCTACTGGAATAACGAACGTCGTCGAACGAGGTCACGTGGATTATGTCAGCATTGATTCAAGATGGCCCGATCTCACGAAACCTTTCTATTTCTAGTTAGTTAGCTGCTTGGATTTGTGTAACAATTGCAGTCTTCATTCACTTCATTTTCTTCATTCTCCTCTTTCGTTTTCTATGTTTGGTTTCTTCACTTTGTTTTACTTTACTATTTCTTCTTCATTATATCTATCCTGGCCAGCACACACATTTCCAGAACTTGGAAATTCCACTTCAGATACTATTGCCTCAAAGAGAACGCCCAGACCTCTCTCCCTCCTGATGCTCACGAACCCGCTTGAAGAACATACTTTGACCTCAGCGATGTCGAACGAGAATCATGGCATGCAAAAGCATTCTGCCTTTCTACTGCTGAGACGGCCGTCAGCCGTCTGGAGCGATCAAGGAGATTTGGATTGGATGCAGATTAACAAGAGAAGAGCTGTGAAATAAATTTATAATTACTAGCTTTCATTCACCCCATCAATACGTCATACAGGTCAACTGCAGAAGAAATTAAGGAAAGAAAAAGTGGCAAAATGTTCAATTTATCAGACTCATCTCATATTTATCACCGCCACTAATATTGTAGCTTCGCTCCCATGATCCATACTCTCTTTTTCCAACATTCTTCTCCCGGAACCATTGGTCTTTCCAGTGTGCAAAGTAAACGCTCATACCTCCTCTTGTTCCCCTCGCTGTCACACAGGAAATATGGTCCAGCAGTTCAGGAACATCGCACCCAACTCTCAAGGACCATGGTTTCTGCGGATTCTGCTGATTGATGTTGTACAGCTCCTCCAGTTTTGAGCTCGCCACTTCTGGATCATCGAAGTTCCACGGTGATACCCAAGTAGGGTCGAAGCAACATAGATACTCATTTTCATCATGGATGTCGCAGTATCGACGTTCAACGGGGCCGTGGTAGTTCCATTTGTCATCGTATGTGTTTTCCATCGCCAAAGCTACACTGTCGGCAAGAGTAACTTCCGCATTGCCATCAGAGCAGGGAGCCACATCGTGGGTGCTCAAACTTTGGCCCTGGGCTGAACTGCACACGGGATCTGCCTCATCTGCTCACCTATTAGATATGTTTGCGAAAGAAATTGCAAGCACTTACCCTTATCGTTAACAGAACGGTGCATGTCTGATTCCCTCATGTCATCAAGAGAAGGTTGATCCTGATCCTCCACCAGATTGGGTGGGCTACGGCTGTCACCCTCCCCGTGAGTTTGTGGCCTTGTGGGCGTAAGATGATGGCGGCGAGAACGAGCTATATGGGAACGATGGGATGTGTGCGCGCGGTTGACTTTTCTGGAACGCAGGTTAAGAGCGTTGGCCTTTTCAGCGGCCATGGCTTGTCTGCGGGTTCTAGTCATCCTGTCAGGACGAGAGAGAGTAGGTAAGGAGCAAGTGCGAGCGAGATAATAAGAAAGAAGGGGAATGGAGAGAGTTGAGGGGGGAAACCACGCATATTTATACCCGTAGTGAAAGCACAGCCGCCTCTCAATCACTAGACCATGCATCCTGTGGCAGCAGGGGGTTGGCTGTAGACCCGAATACTGATCATCTGATTCACCTCTGTCCATGGGAGAACAGCGCCGGGGAAGGAGACCAAAGGCTCCATCGGCGCTCAGCGAGCACCCGCGACACTGACCACGGCAACAATAATCTCGATGAGGTTTTCCCGTAAGGGGTGGGACGATGTCCCGTGCCGCCGCACATCCGCCACGCGGAGAAGCCTCGGGGTTGTTTTGAGTGCGGAACCACCCACTCTTCCCTTCTGTAGAGATGCCCGCGATGGTTTTGCATGGCCCAACTCGCCTGCGCCTATATGGAGAACAGAACACAAGAGGCGCATGGTCAAATGATCTGAGGCGCGTTATGGAATTTGGCTTTGAATGAGACCGCGCTGGAAACTCTCGGAGAAGTAGTGGAGAATCGTGAGGTGCAAATATAGCTCGCACTTCAGGAGTGGCACGGATTTCCAAAACTGCCCTGGGTCCCGCAATGGGTCCGTTCTTGGGGCGCGAGCCGATTGTTACCTGCGGTCCTTTTTGGAAAAGTGGCCCTGGGGACACTACTCTCCCTGGGGACGCTACTCTCCCTGGGGACACCGCTCTCCCTGGGGACACTGCTCTCGGACAACCACACACTGCTCATATCTAATTTTTGAAATTTCACCACAACCGCGCGCGTAATTAAGCTTAAACTGACGTCATCTTATTGGCCTGGTTTTCGGCTACGGCCCGATACCCGGAACCATGGCTAATAAGGCCAAGTGGCCTCAGTTGGGCGTGCAGCCGCAAAACCTGCATGAGCACGCGACGCAACTCATAGCAGAGGCAACAACATTGCTAACCCTAGAAAAAGGACAACGCCAAAAACTACCAGATCAATCATTAGAATCCTTTCTGAACAGCGTACAGGCTTATGCCAAAAAATCCAGGGCCGCACCATCCTCCCACGAGATCCTCGATAAGTTGAATCAGATCCACCACATCGCGAAGACCACCATCTCAGACGACCTCACCCTCATCAAGAACGTGGTCAACCATGCAGCAACGCACCCGACAGCCAGAAACCCAACCTGGGCCGACAGAGTCAGGTCTGGCGGCACGCCCCCCCAGCCCAGAACGCCTCCACCCGCACAAACGAACAGCAAGGAGAGGGAGATAATAGTCAAACTACACAACCCCGAGGCGGCCGCACTGCTGCGAGATAAGACACCGGGAGAGCTACGCGAAAGAGTCAACAATGCACTGAAGGAGCGAACACGCAGCACGGAGCGACCGATTCAGGTGGTAGCCGCCAAACAACTGAAGAGCGGAGACGTGTCCATTCACACGGTGAACATCGAAGACGCCAACAAACTGCGAGAAGAACAACAGTGGACACAGGCCCTGGGCAGAGAGGCCAAGGCCCTCCAACCCACATACGGGGTCCTGGTTCACTCAGTTTGTACGGATAAGGAGAACATAGACCCCAGCAACCAGTCACGATCCATCGAGAAGATCCAAACAGAGAATGCAACTTTACACCCTGGAGCAACGATCACCTACGTAGGATGGCTCACGAGGACGGGAGCAAAGAAACCGACTTCGTCACTGGTGTTGGAATTCACCACCAAGGAACATGCAGACCGAGCGATCAGAGAGGGATTGGTCCTGGATGCCTGCTACCATCACTGTGAACTCTACGACAGAAGCTGCAAGCTGAAGCAATGCTACAAGTGTCAGAAATACGGCCACATTGGAACTCAGTGCAACGTCAATGAAACATGCGGATACTGTGCAGAACCCCACAACACGAGGGACTGCCGAAAGAGAGAAGAAGATCCAAACTCTACACCTAAGTGCGCACTCTGCAAAGGGCCACACGCAGCGTGGAGCAACAACTGCCTCACCCGCCAAGCAGAGATAGCGAAGGTTGAACAAGCAAGGAGAAATCGACCTTCGTACTACATCAGACCCGACGCCACAAGCAAGGTGGCACAGCCTGCCACCCGCCCTACCATACCCCTGTTCACCGGCGGTACCCTACGACAAACCCTGGACCAACGCAAACGTCCCGCGGAAGCCCAGCCGACTGAACGTACCACCGCACGACCGAGACGGAACCCGCAATCGACCACATTTCACAACTTCACGCAGGAAGATTCCGAAGTCTTTGTGCTGAACAAAATGAGCCTGCACAGAGCGATGGAGGACCGGGAAAGAGAAATGAGAATTGAAAACGAGGAATACACACCGAACAGAGATTCGCCGATAATGACTCGCTCCAGAACCGCATCCCAACAACCCCCTGTAGACCCAGCCCTCATAGACCCCGCACTGACCGACCTCGAAATGACGCAGAACGATGAGTAGTACAAGCAGCCTATCCATACTGCAGTACAACGTCAGGAAGTCCAAGAACAAGGTCATGGCCAGCCTGCTGAGGGATGAGAGGATCAAGGAGTTCGACGTGATTGCAATACAAGAACCGTGGCGGAACAATTTCACCAACACAACCCACTACCCACGACCTCAATCCTTCGATCTGGTGTACTTGGATGACCCAGGCACCAGGACGTGCATGTTTATAAACAGAAGAATACCGCGCGGCAGATGGACCGCAACTACCCCCTCTCCTGACTTCTGCACTGTCTCCATCCAGTGCACCGAGGCGCCCGAGGACACAATCCATATCCACAACCTATACAACCCGGAGACCAGCACAGGGAACAGCACCATCCCCCTCCTGCGCACAACGGTAACCGAAGCCGACAGTGAGAAACAGATCGTGGTTGGGGACTTCAACCTCCATCACCCACTCTGGGGAGGTACACGTAGCGACCAGGACGCTGAGGCGGAGGAGCTGGTCTCGCTCATGGCCGACCAGCAACTGGAACTCCTGATCCCTCCGGGGACGGCCACGTACGATGAACACGATAGACAAACCACGATCGATCTTGCTCTCGGTACACCGTGGATCCACGAGAGGAAAGCCTACTGCGGGCTCAGGGAAGATCTCGACCACCAATCGGACCATCAACCAATTGCTGTAACAATCATGACGGCGGTTGAGACATGCGACCCACCTGACCAATGGCAATGGCAACGGACGAACACAGAGACGCTGGAACTAGAACTCAAGAGGAATCTACCCTACCCGACCGTCTTGGACTCGGAGGCGTCGGTGGACCACCGAGTACAAGGAAAAGTTCACGCTATAACAAGAGCCATCGATGCCTCCACGCCGAAGGCCAAACCAAGTGACCGCTCGATCCCCGGGTGGACACAGGAGTGCAAGGAAGCACAGACGACAGCGAGACGCCTTCGAAGACGATACCAGAGGACGCGCCTCGAGAGCGACTGGGAGGCGTACTGCCAAGCCAGGAACTACAAAGGGAGACTCATCAAAAAGACACTCCGCGACGCTTACCGAGCAAGGGTCAGGGAGGTGAGCGACTCGCCACACGGGCTTTGGAGGCTGGCGAGATGGGCCCGCAGACGAGGGACAAGACAGGCGTTCACACCACCACTGCGCCGAAGCGACAACAGCCTGGAGCACAACCACCAAGCCAAGGCAAACCTGTTCAAAGAGACGTTCTTCCCACCCCAACCTAATGTGGATTTGTCCGACACTACAAACCAAAGGTACAGCGACCAACTTACCTTTCCCCCTATCACAGAACAGGAGATAACTCGAGCAATCGGATCCATGGCCGCCAAGAAAGCACCGGGACAGGACGGCATCCCGGCACACATACTTCAACGACTGCTCCCCTACCTGACACCCCATCTACTACAGATCTACAACGCATCCCTGGACCTACAATACTGCCCAGCGCACTTCAGACAAGCCAAGACGGTGGTGCTACCCAAGCCCGGCAAGAAAGACCTGTCAGAGGTGAAATCGTACCGCCCGATAGCCTTGCTGAACACCCTTGGTAAAGCCTTGGAGTCCATCCTGGCAACAAGGATCTCTCAGGCGGTCGAAGAACACCAGCTCCTCCCACGCACGCACTTAGGGGGAAGAAAGGGAATGTCGACGGAACACGCGCTTCATGGTCTGATGGAGCTGATCTATCAGTCTTGGGACAACGATCAGGTAGCCAGTCTCCTCCTGCTGGATGTAACAGGTGCCTTCGACCATGTCTCTCACCCCAGGCTTCTGCACAACCTGCGCAAGAGAACGATGGACGAAAGGATAGTTGGATGGGTAGCGAGCTTTCTACGAAACAGGACAACTACTATACAGCTACGGGAGCACACAACAGAACCTCTCCAAGTGGAGACCGGGATCCCACAGGGTTCCCCGATCTCTCCAGTGCTCTACCTTTTCTACAACGCTGACATCCTGGAAGACGCGCCCCTCCGGGTGACCGGGGCAGCGGCCGGAGGTTGGATCGACGACATCTACTTCTTCACCAGCAGCTGCACCACCGACGAGAACTGTAGAAAGTTAGCAAGAATGCATGGACGAGCGGAGGCATGGTCGGCCACTCACGGATCAAAATTCGACCTCAAAAAATACCAACTCATCCACCTCACGCGAAATCCAAGGAGACACGATGTACAACGGGCTTTGACCATATCAGACCTAACGATTGCTCCGATGAAAGAGGTCCGCTACTTGGGCGTCATGTTGGACCAGCAGCTACGATGGGGCCCTCAGATACAGCATATCGAAAGCAGGACGTCACTGACGTTAAATGCCCTGAGGTCCCTGGCAGGTTCAACGTGGGGATCAGCGCTGGCCACGCTAAGGCTGGCATACCTGGCCATAGTGGTCCCACAGATCACATATGCCTGCTCCGTGTGGCATACACCGCGCGGCGAAGCAGGGCTCACAGAAAAGATGCGCACAACCCTTGACAGGATTCAACGAGAAGGGGCGAGGATCGTAGGAGGCGCATACCGAGCAGCGTCGGGCGCGGCCTTGGATGTCGAGCTCTTCATGACGCCTCTGCGTCTGCAGCTGGAGGAGCGAGCACACCACGCAGCACTGAATATCCTCACCGGCAGCCAGTTCCAGAACGAAGACGACAACAGCACCTCAGCATGGACCCCACCGATACGCGGAGACTCCCCCACCAGCCCCCTAACACGCCTCTACCACAGCCTCGTGATGAAACTGGGAGAAGGAGCGGTCAGTCATCTGGAGTCGCGGATCCCATTCCCGGTAAAGCCGTGGTGGAGAGCGCCCACGATCACTATCACGGAAGGACGAGAAGCGGCGGAACGACTGCACACACACATTATCAGCGGAGCCGACCCACCACTGGCAGTCTACACCGACGGTAGCGGCATACACGGGAAAGTGGGGGCTGCTGCATTAGCGCCGTCGATCCACACCCAAGAACTCGCTTATCTCGGCAAGGAAACGTCTACCACCGTCTATGCAGCCGAGCTTCTTGGCATTCACATGGGCCTAAACCTAATCCTAGCGTCGGACCGACGCAGAGCAGCAATCTTCACGGACAACCAGGCAGCCCTAAAGGCTCTCCAAAACCCCAGAAGATCATCCGGTCAATCCATACTTCGGAGGATCATAGATGCTCTAGACAGGGTCCGCTCCCAGGGCCTTCAGGTGGAATTCTACTGGATCCCGGCGCACCAAGGAATCGAAGGTAATGAATTGGCGGATAATCTCGCAAAGGAAGCGACGGGCTGCAGACAACAACGAGGCAGAAGAGGGAGGATGATCACAGTGGACACTGACGATACCGCAGCTACACCTGACTTCCTAAGACACCTGATATCCGCAGCCAAGTCGGAACTTCACCGCCAGACCCAGGTACAGTGGGAGCGGGACTGGGAGAACGAGTCATCGGGGCGAGCCACCTACGCGCTCACACCCGCACCAAGCCCTACGGTCCTCCATCTACACCACTCCTTACACAAGGCCCTCAGTTCCACCATCGTACAGATGCGCACCGGCAAGATTGGACTACGACAATTCCTATATGAAAGAAAGGTGCCAGAGATCACTGACACCCTATGCGAATGCGGTGGCGGAAATCAAACAGTACGGCACGTCTTATTAGCGTGCCCTAGGTTTAACAACCTCAGAGCGGAAACATGGGAAAACGGGGAAGGAAGAAGGGATAGGTTCGATCTCAAGGAGATCCTGACCACGCCTAAGCTAGCTAAGAAGGCTGCAAGATTTATGATCTTAACTAGACTCCTCGGGCAATATGGAGCAATTACGGAGGACAAAATACGATAAGGCATGCACTGAGTTCTTTCGGTTTATAGGACAAACAGGAGTCAGGGGGACCCACTGGAGGACCTTGGCTACCATCTAGACTGTATTATATGATGTATATTAGCTATAGATACCCATCGTCTGCATAGCTGCGGAAAGCGGCTGGGCCGGACGTTAAATTGAATAGAAGAAGAAGAAGAAGACACCGCTCTCCCTGGGGACACTACTCTCCCTGGGGACACCGCTCTCCCTGGGGACACTACTCTCCCTGGGGACACCGCTCTCCCTGGGGACACTGCTCTCCCTGGGGGCATGATTTCCCTAAGACAGGCGATATACGGCGCCGGCTCAGCTTTCCTGCGGCCAACCCCCTGCAGCTGCCACCAGCCGTGGATGGTCCTGTGAGGCGGCTGTGCCTACCGGGTATAAATATGCGTGGTTTCCCCCTCAAGCCCTTCCGTTCCTCCCTCCTCCTTATTATCTCGACTCATCCTACACCGCCGCGAAACACCAACCACCGAGAGGCCCTTGCGTACTCGAGGACGACCGAGCGAACATAAAAAGACCGACAGCGGTGCTCCACCATCTTTCAATCATGGCGTCAGCTGATATTCCCCACGACGGTCTTCATCACACTGTCATCATCAGTTCAGATTCGGAGATGGATGAACGTCAGCCCCCAGCGCGAAAGCTGCGAAGAAAGAGACTCCGCACAGACTACAGCTATCCAATGTATGGGGCTCAATTTGACGACCCGGCACCATCCGAAATGTCCCAGCCACCGAAAAGACGTAACCTGGACGTGGTATTGGTAAGACTCCTCCCTGTAGGGTCCATGGCGGGGCTCCTTCTTGGCTGATAATGAGATAGGAAACCGCGAACCAGGAAATCCATAAAATTTTCAAGGCGGAGCATGCGCAGAGAGAGGCGCTGGAGAAAGAAGTGCAGCGCCTGCGTGCGGAAATGACTAGGAAGGATGAACGGGTTGACAAGCTTGAGACCAAAGTCCGTGAGCTGAAAGATCAATGTCGATGCCAGATCTGTTTTACCATCCCGTCAGGGTGGCGGACCCTTCTGTGTGGACATCGGTATTGCCCGAAATGTGTTCCCCCCATTGGTGGAACCTGCTCCCCTTGTCGCCAGGTTATCACTGGTGTTATCAAGAGCTACTAGGCACCTTTTTTCATATGAGATGTACAGTTAAACGAATGTAATCGAGATATGAAGCTGGTATCATTATTGCTTGAGATACCAACCGCTATCGCAATTGCCATTATTGCCATTATTACTGAAATTACTAATTATCCAATATCCTAGAATGTTGAGCGTCGCAATTGCAACGGTATTAGCAGATAGGAATTTGCATACATCTTTGAATGAGCTGAACGATAAAAAATATCTAGTAATGAAAAACAATTATATTTAAATAGAGCCAATGCCGACCAGCGGGTATTGCTGCAAAGATGGAGCAAAGAAACAGTATATAACCGCTTGTGCCGAAGCCAAAAAGGGTTGTGCAATGGCAATACTTTATCCTTAATTGAATGCGAAAGGGAAACGGAAAGGCAGGTGGGGGCGTGAGGAATTGCGAATGATCTGTGAGACGAGCGGGGGCTTCCAGGCACACATGGAACTCCCACCTTGATGATTGGCCTCCTCGCACTGGTTGCCACGCGGGGACCAAGATGGTTGGGAGCTCGGTGGCAGACAGCCAGTCGGGGCACCGGGTTCACCGGATTGTGCGAGCATCCTGTACTTGGGCGAACGTGTAACGGTTCCGTGTGCAGTTTCCGCATGGACCAGAAGCTCTTTCAGAGTTGCGAGCCTCACATTGCACATATTGCAATCCAGCGGCCGGAACTTATCCAGATGCCGCCTCTGGAAATGTTTGGTGAGGTCTCCCAGTCCACTGAATGAATAGACCCGATCCGACAGCACGAGGTTGGTGTTCTGCAGACAGATAAAGCATATTTTCGGTCGGGGTTCCATCCGAACCGCTCGAGCGGCTGACTCCAGGAGCATGTCTGATGATGGTTGGCCAATCGCTTCCGCCCTGTGGGCGGTCGGTTTCGCTGTGGTTGGCTTGGGGCCGGAGGCACGGCCACGCCGACGGCAGATGGGGCCTTCCTCCACACCGCAGTATGCAGAGACCGCGTCGATGGCCCTGATCCGTCGTTGTAGTTCCGCCGCTGAAGTGGTTGGCGGCAACGTCAGGACGGCGTCGATCATTATCATCAGCTCAGGTGGCATGTACCGCTCCAGTTCACTTCTAACGTGCTCATCGACCACCTTTCCCGATAGCTGTCGCTCGCTGTCGATCACTGGCTGTTCCTGTCGGTACCGCTCCAGAATCTCACGCTTGAGCAGCGTCCTCGCGCGCTGCTTCGCACCGCGGAGCCGGCGAACGGCTTTGTGATGCCTTTGGTCCCATCTCTTGTGCTCCTCAACCCGGCGCCTGTACCTCTTCTCCCATCGGTCGTCGGCCTCGGCCTTCCGCCGGTACCTCTGTCCGATCCTGCCATGGAGCCAGCTTGCAGCAGAGTCGCGGCGTTTCTTCAGATATTCAACCCTCCGAGAGATCTTCAGGATGTGGGGCAGGTGGTTCACCGATCTCGACTGCTCCGGCGTCAGCTTCCATGGGCGGCGGGGGTCGATGGACCGGCTCATCGAGCACACCATCCTCATTAGCGCTTTCTGCGGCTCGAGGCCACGGTAGATGCTGAGAACATCGGCGGTGATGTTTCGATCCAGATAGTGTTTGACGAATGTATCGATGCTGGCGTGCTGGAGCATCAGGTTTTGAAGGGGATCACTTATATCCGCTGTCCGACAACGTCAACTTTAACACACCACTCCAGAAGTGGTAAGGCCATTGGCGATGACTGTCCAAAGTGTCGTAGTTCTATCACTGGTATTCTCAAGAGCTATTAGGATTAGGTAGAGCTGTTTTCTCCTCATTTTTAGTCAGTGGTAGAAACATCATTGTTGGTTGTGGTTTTGTTCTAGTTTTGAGGTATTGCTTGCCCCTTCCAACCTCTACTTGTACGAGCTTTTAAGGATTGGGAATAAGAACAGTTAGTGCCTTCTCCCTCTATGGGAGGGAAATATATTTTTAAGGAGACCGTTTGTGAGACTTCAATTGGGGGGTTTTTACTGGCTATTGTACAAAACAAATTTAAGCAGCTAACTAACTAGAAGTGGAAAGGTTGAGCCATCTCCCTGCAGTAGTGCTGGATATAATCCACGTGACCTCGTTCGGCGACGTTCATTATTCCGGTAGTAGTAAACTACCAGCAGTTCCAACCCTCCATGCTCCTGCAAATCGTCCAATGTCATATTGGCATACACATTGTAACCTTCTGGAACCTTCTCTATATTCCGTTGAAGGGATGGAATGGCGACAAACTGATCAGAACCACAAGGTAAGTTGGTGGGACTCATTGGCTCATCGATGATGATTGGGTCGTCTGCAAGAGTGAGGGAGGTGTGAGAAATGTTTTTCGCGGAGCAGATGCTGAGCCTTACCAGCAGAACCTGAGTACTTCCACAGCTCTCCTTGTGTGCCATATCCCTGTGTTTCTTGTATATCTATCCTTCTTACTATCTGGTACATCTCATCCCCGTCTCACTTAAACACCAGCTTCAGAATCTTCACCTGAGAAAGGGGCAAGATAATGTATTCCTGATTATCAAGCGTCTCCCCCAACGCATCGCCTTCCCAACAGCCGGACACCAGGGGGATACCTTGCTCTGATGATCGGTGGACTTGGACGTGGCGTTCCTCGCCCGGGCATGGGTCAGCCTCGATGGAACTATCGGAGTAATTCAACGGCTCCTTCGATGTGTTGCCTTCACGATCTTGTGGGGCCAGGGAAGGGGTTGGCTCTCGTTGATTGGGTGGGTCATCAGCAACGTTGTTCGGGCTTGGGTGGGCCTCCTCGATGGGGTCGTCAGAGAAATGCGACAGTTGGAGTGACGGTGGGGGAATATCTACTGGGGGGGAGTCGAACAAATTCCATTCGTCCCAGTTAATCTCATCGAGACCAGAGACGGGCAGGGCAGAAAAATCAGCAAATACCTCACTTGCTGCATCCTTAGAGAGGTCACCGGACGCAGAGAAGGGCATTGGAAGGAGGTGCTGGGGCGCTTCGTCTGACCGAGGATCAGGAGTGTACACTGTGTGCAGCTGAGGCAAGGGAGAACCGTCGGCAGGTCCAGGGGAGGTGATGTCGTACGTGAAGGTAGCCATGTTGCGAGATGAGATGATGGGATGCTCTTCTCCCCTCGATCTCGGTCCAGGAGGCCCTTGATGTGTTTATATGTCCCACGTTCAGCACCCGCCTGCGAACAAAAATAGGTCGAGGCTAATCAAGGAGGGTAGGAAAAGTAGTAGCTGAGCATCTTGCGTGGATCACCAATCATCCACATCAAAGAAGCCGCGGAACTGAGGAGTGTTGCATTGATGGGGTGGATCAACGCAGAAGTGCTCCTGACCACACCTCCATGCCAACTTGGGCTCTTGTCCAGTCAATATCGACCAGTCAACTTAATCAACCCTTATTTTCACCCCTGGCCACGCGCCAGGAAGTCAAATCGACAAACCACCATACCTTTTCCTACAATCAATGGGGCCGGGGACAAGGTGTTAGGGAATGGCATGCATTAGAAAGGCCGAGCTTCACCCAACCATGCATGCCAGTCAAAAGCATGATCGTGGGTCCGAACACCTGGGGATCCTGTGTCTCTGATCCAAAAGAGGCGGCGGGCAAGGATACTTAATGCTAAATGCAGCCATTCGCACTGTTCCCAAAGCCGCAGCTTCCATGGAAGCTGCCGCTTTGGGAATAGTGCCCTCGTAGCCAAGCCCATTTGATAGACACTCAAAATTGTGGCGCGATCCCGAGACTACACGGTGATGGTGCCAGGACCTCTTCCAAGGATGTCTTTCAGCCGTGTTCGCCAAACATGGGCAAGGGCCATCTTGTGTCTGGAAAACGCCACGTCCGTGCAGAGATGTTGCCCTACCTCGAGCATCGATGCTAAAACTTGAACTAACTTGTGGCGATCACCCTGGGAGAGAGATATCTCAATCCCGGACGGCGAGTGCGACATGCAAGTCCAGAGTCTGTATAACAATAGTGTAACTATTTGTGCGCCTGGCTTCGCCTCTGTGCGAGCCCATGGATGTCTCTAGTGTAAGCGAAATCACTCAACACGAAGCAATATCCGAAGCGCAACTTATATTGAGGCTTGTCAATTTTTGATATGCATACTCACGAATGCGTCTTGGCGATCCCATGAGAGATGAGATGCAAAATGCAGCCTGTGCTTCATTCATACCGGCCCCGGGCGCAAGCGAGGAGGGCGCCGCCAGATCAAGCAAACTTGAGCTCCATTCTTGTCCAGCCAGTATCGACCAGTTCAGACTTAAAATCTCCAGGGAAGTTGAACCGGCAAATTTCGGGATTCTTTCTTCCAATTGATAAAGGTGAGGGACAAGGAGCTGGCAGGTAATGAAAAGCATCCCTGACTTCACCTCTGTTCTCTTTTTGTGAGAGGGTGCAGTGAGATGGGTATCAGATCAGCTCACCCTGGTGTTCCAAGGTAGTAAGAACCAGGTGATCAGGTGGAAGGGATTGCTGACGGACAGTGCGGCCAGTCGAACCAACATGGAGTTGAGATATAAGAGGCTATAAAAGGGTCTTCCCTTCTCATTCAGCCTTCGCTCTTCTCCAAATCATTTTTCTGCTTCAAATATTCTCTCCCTACTCTGAATCTCTTCAGCATGAATAGACAAGGAACTGAGGACCGCCCGCCACTACCCAGTCAACTTTTGTTGTCCGGTGTGCTGCAATCCACTGTTCAAGCTTGTGAGATGCTGGATGACCTTTATCAGGAGGCGCTGTTCTATATCTCTGGTAAGAGTAATATGACATGTTCATCCCTCCCCCTCTCCATTGTCTGGTTTGCTCCTCAAGGTGATCTTCTATTTCAATTTCTCATCTAAGACTGCAGCTTCCCTTGACATCCCGCCCAAGCAGCTGTCTGTTGACAGGATCTCAAATAATCAGTCTCAGCCTTCTGGTGAAATCGAACCTGACAACAGAAACAATATCTCAGATTCTGAGGCTATAACAGAACCTTTGGCTCATGAGGAGTTGAAGAATCTTCTCTATTGGTATTGGGTGCAGCAGATTGGAAAGAGTCTTAAGATCTGTCATGTTGAAAAAGTGTGACAAAAAAATAAACATGTTCACTGTGTGCTTTATGTCGTGGAAACATATCTCCCGGACAATTGGCTCCCCGAAAATGCGAGGCTCCAGCTGCGGAAGCAGGAGAAACAAAGAAGGGAGGAGGTGGAGAGGAAGAAGGAGAAACAACAAAGGAAGGAGCTGCGAAAGAGACGTCTGAGCACATTACGTCCTCGACCATCAACACGCAATTAACAGAAGATGGGATATCAAACCGCTCATATCTTTATTTGACATTGTAATACACAGTCGTTTATCCATCTGCCTTCTCTTGCATTACTTAGGTGATACTGGAGCAGTGGCTAGTATAGTCGAGTCAACTGTTGCTCCACATCTCGCCCATCTGCCGGGAACGCCCTAAATGGTTCCCCCCGGGAGTCAGTGAAGTGGTGGCGCGGTACTATTGATTCTTGGAAGAAGTCACAATTTCAGGGTTCAGCAAGCGCCATAGCTTTGAGTGCTTAAGATGTTTTCATATCCGGTCATGCAATTGATAGGTCGACGTGAGATCAAATTTCAATACTGGGGTGATCTTTAATCTTTTTATTTATTCTATCATAATGGCAATAATTAGAGTACGGTATTCATAACTAGCCAGGAGAGTGGAAGTCAAAATGAAAAGAAAGGGAAAACAAATAGATAAGTAGAGAAGGAGAGATTGACAGGCCGGTTGTCAAGGCCATCACGGCCATCTCTACCGAAGGGAAGAGTGGGAAGCGGATGGGTGAACGGTGATCTAGAAATGAATTGTATTTGGTGAGAAAGGACCCTTGAGTTGATCAAGCCAACAAAGCATAAGTCTCCCATACATTCTGCCCCTTACCAACTCCAGTAGACGAGCTCGTAATTTCACCTTCGTGGGAGCCCACAGACCCTCCCTCTCTTGCGGCCTATGTATGCACACGGTGGACTATCTTCGCATGGTTCTGCACATGCATCCTGTGTTCCAGTTTGATCTCGCACCAGCTGCACCACGCCGGCTCCCCGTCCTTGAGATGCCGGAGGTGCTCATCCCGGAAATGGCGGCCCAGGCCCGCAGGCCGCGAGTATCGATGAATGCGCCGGTGATCCGACGACCCGGGGTGCGCGTAACACTCAAAACAACCCCGGGGCTGCTTCGCGTCGCGGATATGATCCTTGGCGGCGCGGAGAGCATCATCCCACCCCCCAGCAGAGGTAACCTCGCCGTGAGCATCATTCCTATCGTTGGTGCCATCGGGTGCCTGCGGGGGGTGTGGCGGCGGCGGTGGGGGGGGCTTTGGCCTCCGTCCTCGGCGCGGCCCACCCTCGAGGACACCACAGTACATCTGAACGGCATCAGCACCGGCATCCCGTCGCCGCAACTCCTCCTCCACCGATCTGGATGTCGGCCATGTCAGGAGCTTTGAAAAAAGATAGATCATCTGCGGGAGCAGCTGTTCATCCCGTAGCGTCTCCTTTGCCTCCTCGTCCACCGCCTCGCCGGAGAGCTGCCGTTCGATGTCGATCACGGCTTGCTCGTCGTCGAACTCCTCCCGAACCCGTTTCCGGTGCTTATAGAGAAGCCGCCTTCTTGTCTTCTTGACGTCGGCCGTTCGTTTTTCAAGCTTCTCAATTGCCTCGGGATCGTTGGTCTGCACGGCACGCCGTTTGGCCCGGTCTCTCTTTTGGATGGCTTCCTGCAGCTCTGGGTCCTGTTCCACGATCGCCTTCTGCGCATCCGTCAGATGCCGTGGACGCCGTTTGTCGAGAAAGCGGCCGATCCGCGTGATTGCTCGTATCAGAGGGGCATTGGGGTCCAAGCCGCTGATCAGTGCCTGCATATTGAGGCCCACCCTGCGTGGAATATAGTGATCCAGAAACGTGCGGATGCTGGCATGCTTCAGGACTAGATTCTGCTCGGCATCGCCGACCAACCCTGCATGGTTGGTTCCGTGTCAGCGTCTATCTGGGCGAAAAGAGATGAGGGCGTCTTCTTACCACTCTTGTTGAGGATCAGACCCCCACCATACCGGAAGCGATGGTTGAACCAGGGGTGCAGAAAACCGGCGATCTCGGCCATCGAACGGACCGAGGACGAAGGGTCCATCATTTCTTCAGGGAAGATGCGGACCTCGCCGTCCTCCTTCGCCACTCTGCAGAAGACATAGTGATTTGCCATCTCTGGCTTCAGCGGGATCAGCAGCTGCTGTCGGCCGCCCTCGATCTTCAGTCCCCTGAGCTTGGCCATTGAGGTTAGACTGGGAGGACTGAACGCTTCGAAGAAGAACAGGATGCCGAAGAGAAAAATATGCGGACTGAGGATCAGAGACGGCTCGTAGATGATCTCCGGCAGGGTGAACGTGTTCCTGGTCAAATGTCAGGCCAGTGTGCATGTCCGGGGATGATATCAGGGAGAACTTACGTCTGTGTGAGACCGAGGTGCTTCTTCGTAAACTCGTAGCTGAATTCCACCGTCGGAAGGTGGGGCCCCCCGCTGGGGTCGCGCTGGAGCGACACCCGCAGGTCCTTGAATCGCAGGTTGAGGATGGCGCTTTTCCGGTTCAGCGTGAAGAGGCCCAGCAAGTTGTAGAGGCAAATCTGCATCCGCTGCAGCCCAAGCCAGAATCTCTTCTCCTGCGTCCGCAAGCCAGTCTTCTGAAGCGTAGCCGTGTCCTCGACGTACACCGGGTCCTTCTCTTTCTGCTGTGTATCCAGCCCGTGCTTCTTGGCCAGCCGCCGAAGGCTCTTCCACGGCGATCAGCCTCGTCGATCGGCGCGCCCGATGAGGGGTGGGACTTACCTTCCGCATCAGCCGCATCAGCCGTCCGTCGAGCTTGGTGCCAGTGGCACCCTCATGATAGCGCAAGAAGTTCTTCCAGTCGCCATCCAGGGAGCTTGACTTGCGCGTCCCCTTCAGTCGACGGCCGCCCTTCCCAAATTTCAGTTTGAAACGCCAGTTGAGGAACAGGTACAGATTGCGTCGCCCTGCGGCGCGGAGAGCGTCGACCGGATCCTGCCACTTGGGGTCCGCGGAGGTTTTCGCCTTCTTCCTGCAGTATCTGGAGATGGTTCCCCGTCAGTCTTGGATCACGGAGGTTGGGGTTCAGAGAGGGAGAGGGGGAGAGCCGACCGCTGCCAGTGATCCTCCAGCCGAGCGATATTGTTCCTGGTGCCAAAGGCGTAGTCGTCATCCTCGTCCTCCGACAATATCTCGTCGTCCGTATCATCCTCGGGGTCCGTATCATCGTCGGAGTCGTCTGTAACAGAGACAGCTGCGCCCTTGGGGACCGGTGTGTTGGGCTTGTAGCGCAATCGTCGACGCCTGCGTTTGACCTTCCGTCTGTCGCAAGGTGCGTCCGAATCGGGCTCTGTCAGCTCGTTCTCATATCCTCGATCGGACTCGCTGTCCGTAGCGAAGGGGGATAACTGGTCAGTCGTGCCACTGCCGCTGCTGGAGGTCGGCCGGCCTCGACGACGCCTGGGCATGTTCACGGCGCCGTGGAGGTCCGGACCGATGACGGTTGATAAAACGATGGGAGGGAGAAGTAGCGATGAGGACAGGACAGAGGGGCGGAGACCACCAGCAGATGTGTTTTGCCGCGCAGAAGGGCAGGCTTGCTGGGTGTGCGGGTGGAGGAATTCTTTTGATGTGGATTGCAGGAGTGGTGGCTCGAGGCCATCGGGGGCGGCTGGCGCTCATTATATAGAGCCATGATTAGGCGGATGGGCAGGGTGAGGAGGGCGACGCAAAAGGAGGCCGAAGATCGAGAGGAGCCGTTTCTGGTGGCCCTGAACGAAAAGGACCGCGGCCATGGAAGTGACCAGAACGCCAGCAGGCAGAACGCCAACGGGAGAGAGCAGGCGCGCGCGAGACGACTGATCGTTGGCCAGGCGCACGAGATCACGTGTGCACTGTGGTTGGGGCGTGGCGGTTGGGGCGGCGGGCCGTGGACGGAGTGCCTTGCGCTGGACCGGCCGAAATTGGCTTGAAAACAGGCCCGAAGCAGCCGCCCCGGAGCAGAACGAAATTAACAGTGAGTAATTTTAATTTATTATTTTTTTGAAATGTATATCACTTTCTTATATACTATATACTATTGATATTTTTCTATTTAAAAAGTATTATACACTTAGAAGCTTTCACTACTCAAGTAGTATTTACATTATATTATTTAAATAAAAAAGAGTATATATGTAAATACACTCGTTTACTATTTCCTTATATATCTCTATTTATTTATCTTCGTTTATTCTTTCCCTTTCTTACTCTGTTCTCGCTGCCACTGTTGCTATGTATGCAAATATCTATACGCATGTTCCTTTTCTTTCCTCTCTAGCGGTTGGCTACTAACCACTTTGCTACTATCTACTAATATCATTTTTATTATTCCTTCTTTTTACTATCTTCCACTATTCACTCCTCTGAGCGTATAATAATTCTGTGAGGGGTGATAACAGTATGGAGAGTGAGAAGCAGAAGATAGTAGAAGATGTGGAAGGTGTAAAGCTTGCTTGATTGAAGGATTGCTAGCTCCGTGGCAAGTTATATGGTGGAAGGATTACTAAGCCAGGGCAGTTGACCTGACACCCCCACTCACCATAGTAACTATACACAATGCTACATACAAAATTTGCCTTCAAATCAAGTACAGGTACAAAGACAACTGGAAAAACGAAGTAGTTAAAAAAAAAAAACCAGCCATCAAATCCATCAATTTTTACCCCCCTATCCCTTCATCTTAATAATCTCCTTCCAACGCGTATATTTCAACATTCCGAGCGGCTTGGTTAACCCGCCTGCCGCGTTCTCGGCGGATGGGACGTACCGGACCGATATCTCATTCTTGCGGACGAGATCCCAAAGGATATGGAATCGGACCTCTATATGCTTCGATCGGCGCGGAATCGCTTCGGAAGAGGATAGCTCGATGGCAGACTTGTTATCAGCATGAATCGTATAAGCAAGGCCATTCGCCGGAGGTGGGTTGGGGTGATCGTCGGCATCCAGATTATTGAGGCGGGACGGCACGAAACCGGCATCTTCTAGGAGCTCCCGTAGGCAGACGAGCTCATATGCGGCTTCGGAGGATGCGATATATTCGGCCTCGGTTGATGATTTGGAGACCCCTGTCTGCCGGCAGCTTCGCCAGGCGACGGGGCCCCCCGCCATATATATGATGTAGCCGGTAGTTGAGCGGGATCCCGGATCCCTACCGGCCCAATCGGCATCGGCGTACGCCACGGGTTCGATATCGGCGTCTTTGTAGTAGGTTAAAATAGCCGCATTAATCGTGCCCTGCAAGTAGCGGAGCGTACGTTTGAAAGCGGCCCAATTCTTCGAGGTAGGGCGGGCGCTGAATCGGCCTAGAAAGCCTGCTGCAAAGCTAACGTCAGGACGTGTATTGGTCGCAAGGTATTGCAGGGATCCAATGCCTGACTGATAGGAGCGTAGGGTAAATTCCGCCGTATAAGCGACCGGTTCCTCATTGTCATTCATGAAATCAACGTTCTCCTCTATGGGAGTAGACGTAGGGTGGCAGTCATCCATAGCGAATTCCTCCAGAAGATTCGTAATAAATAGGGGTTGGGACAACGTAAGGGAGGTCGAATCCCGCTCAATCTTCATGCCCAAATATCGGTTCGAATCGCCCACATCCTTGATTTCGTAATTAGCGGCGATTGCGGCCTTGGCCCAGTTGAGATCTTCGATCTTCGGGCCGTATAGGCGTACGTCATCCACGTATACAATCATATAGACCTTTTTCGCGTCATGAATGAACAGTCCAGCATCGTAAGGACTGACACGGAAGCCTGACTGCAATAGCATTCTTCGCAGTTCCTCATACCATAGAAGCGCTGCTTGCTTGAGGCCGTAGAGTCCCTGCATTAACTCACAGACAAGATCGCCACGACCCTCGTGGAAGCCCGTAGGCTGATTCATATATATTCGCTCATCGGCCGGCAGCTGGGCGTTCAAAAACGCGGTAACCATGTCGATCTGCAGAACGTGCCAACCACGGGATGCTGAGATCGCCATGAGAGCTCGGGACGTGGAGGCAGATACGACGGGCGCGAAGGTCTTCGAGTAGTTGACCCCCTTTTCTTGATAATTGTCACAAACAACCCAGCGGGCCTTATAGCGGACGACTCTACCCAAATTATTGAACTTCTTGTCGAACACCCATTGGCCGCGAAGGACTGCCATATTAGGGGATCTTTCAATCAGCCGCCAGGCCCCAATCTGCTTTAGGCGATTAACCTCTTTAACACAGGCCTTGTAATAATACTTCCATTCAGCGGAAGCTTTGGAACGCGTGAGGTTCTTTGGAATCGGTAGGCCTGCAATTTCAGGATCGGAAGGGAGGTCTTCAGTCTCAGGGCCATTCTCCACTGAAGATTCCCCCACTGCAGTAATATTCCCTGACGGTGTCGGGGTATCCTCTATTTCTATTGAAGGATCCGGGGAAATCGGGGTATTTTGCACCAAAAAGGTAGGTATTCTCGCCGAAATTTCATAATCGATCCACCAATTATTCGTGGGTACTAGAAATAACGGACGTTCGGGTTGGATATCCTCATCGATGAAAAGATCATTAATCGATGGGTCAGGGGTCGCCGAAGGAATTGCCGCAGCCGCTTGGCGGGCCGCAGTGGGTAGGGCCTTCGGGTCTTTTGCGGTTGGAATTGACGGGTCTGCAAGGTGGAGATCCTCCTGGAAAATGACGTCTTTGGATATATATAGACGCCCATTGGAAGGGTCAACCAACCTGTAATTGGTAAAGCCATCGTAACCTACAAAAATTAGCTCTAATGAGCGGGAAGCCATCTTATTCGTGGGCTTAGGGACTATTTTCAGGAACGTCTTGCAACCCCAACGGCGGATTCCACGGGCCGACGGGAGCGCTCCAAGCCATGCCTCATATGGGGTAATCGGCTTCATATTTTCGGGGCCCCCGTATAGAAGGGTTGAGGTTGGCATAAGGTTAAGCAGCTCCGTGGCCGCAATAACCGCCTCACCCCACATCTTTTCGGGCGCGGAAGAATCTATTAATAGGGATCGGGCTTTCTCAATGATCAACCCAATCGAACGTTCGGAAACCCCATCTTGTTGCGGGGTATGAGGGGGGGTCGGTTCCCATTTGATTCCCTCACTGAGCATATAAGCCGTAGCCGCGTTCGAATTCAATTCGCCACGATCGGAGTGTATAATCGCGATGCCGCGGCCCAGCAGATTCTTGATGAATTGGTTGAAGATCCGCAGATATTTCAACGTTTCATCCTTGCGTTCCAGAAGGAACACCCACCTCATACGTGTGGCGTCATCCGTAATGATCATGGCGAGCTTCTTGCCGGCGTAGGAGGATATGTTATTTTCGGTTCCTAGGGTCTCACCTCCGCCGAAAATATCCACCCAAATCTTAAGAGCTTTGCGAGTGGCACGGCGTGCTGCGGAATTCTTATACATAGCGCGCCTCTGCTTGGCTTTGACGCACGTGGCGCAGAATGACAACTTCTTCGGGCCGATAATGGCAATTCCGAAGCGAGGGTCCCTGGCCATCTTCAATATATTATTTTCGCCGATATGGCCCAATCTACGGTGCCATTCATCAAATGGCAGTTGCTTCGGGACCACGGCAGGGAGTCGGTTAGGTGGGGATATGACGAAGGAATCCGTATCCGGATCCTTGGGGTTAATCAATTGCTCAACCTCCTCACGGCTGAACGGCCCTAGGGACCCTGCGTTCGGATCATAATCCGTTGAAATTGTCTTTGGTTTCGGAACAGCCACGTACGCGACCGTCCCATATTCTTGGTCATTCATAACGCCGTCAAACGTCGGAGGACTGTCGGATAGGATGTAAATATTATTGCAGGAAAGGTTGGCATAGAACACGTCATTGCCAGTAGGGGACAGGAACTCAAAATAATTTCCAGCATCAACATGCATATCACGGCGAATATAGCCCTGGCGTTCCATAAGCCCAGCGGAGATGAGGTTAGCTGACAGTCCTGACACGTAGTATACGTGATTGAATTCAATCAACCTCTCGCCGACTGGGATGGACGCCATGCCGACGCCTTGGACCTTCAGAACGGCCTTGTTGGCCACCTGGACTGTAGAACCGTCGATCGTAAAAAGCGTCGAAAATCGTGATCTATCGCTCGCGATATGGCAGCCAGCACCGCTATCCCATATGGTTAGGGGATCCTTGTGGGGTTCCACAAAGCAGGCCGGCACGTTTATAACCTCCATGAGGTTCGCCATTTGGAAGGATTCAGAACCGTCCGTAATCACCAATTGAGACTTGCCTCCACTATTGTCCTTATCCTTCTTCGCCTTCTCCTTCTTCTCTTTGAACTCCTTTAACTTAGTAGCATTATTGGCCTTCCAATCATCGGGCGCCTGGTCGGGATTCGTAAACCAACAGACAGTGCCGAAGTGGGATCTATTGCACTCGGAGCAGGTCGGCGGATTGCCAGCTCCACCACAGCCACTGCCGCGGGAGCCGCCACGACCGCGTCCGGAACGACCTCCACGGGCCGAGTTAGATGTATTCGCGCTATTATTGTTCACGGAATCGGCAGCTGCTGTGGCCCCCGATTGGGCAGCGTTGGCAGCTGTATCTACCGATTGTGTGGGCTTTTTATCTTTTGGAGGGTCCAATCGAGATCGGATCTCCTCCATGAGAAGGTGAACGTCCAATACAACCGGGATCGATTTGGACTCTTGGGCCTTCTCAATCTTCTTCTGTACATAACCCCTCCAAACGTTCGGAAGGGCGGAATAGAATATGTCAAATACCCACGCGTCAGGCGGGTGAGCATCCATCATTTCCAACTTCATGATCGCGGCACGGAACTTATCAGGGGAACTGTGCACGTTAGTGACCTGAGTGCCACCAAGCGATGTGAATTCTAGGACTGCCTCTCGGCGGAGCTGGGTCTTGGGGATAGAGTATTCCTCCTCAATTGCCCGCCAGAGGGTGTAAGCAATCCTATTCTCATCATTTTTTATGAAACGTGGCCTGACGTTCGCACCCAAAGAGTTCGAAATGAACGCGTAGGTCCAACGGTTTCGGGCGTCTCAAAAGGGAGCCCATTCGGGGTCCTGCAGGGGGTTCTGAACCTGCTGCTTTTCTATTATACCCCAGCACTGCGCGTCAACCAGCTTGGTCTTCATTGACGTGTTCCATGTGAGGAAATTTGACGTGCCGGTCAGAGCATTCGGCTTGGTCATTGATTTTACATCTTCTTTGAATTGGGCGATTGCCTTGCCGACACGACTATCCGGATCATACAGATTATATTCTAGTTTTTCGCCAAGATTGGCATCCCACGTGGGCGTTCGGCCCGTAGGGGTAGTAGGCGTATGGCCGGCAGATGGGATTTGGCCTGCAGCTGCCCTGCATTCGCGGACTTCTTCTAATCTTAATTGGAGCTCAACGGTCTTGCATTTCTCCTCTAGGGCCTTGCGTCTTTCCTTTTCCATCTCAAAAGTCACCATAAGACGTTGCATCTGCTGGTCAGACACAATATCGTCGGAAAGCAAGGCCTCAGAATGTCGGGCTCCATTGTCATGATGTGAGCCCGCCTCATCAAGCTGTCGGGTAGTTCGGGTAGGATGGACAGGTCGGGCCGACGGCCTGACTGTGTCAGGAGCTGTATTCAATCCAGCTTCGAATCGGAACGGCGTTTCAGGAGGATCGGGCTCATTAATAGAGCTCTCAAATGCTCCTGGCGGGCGATCGTGAGCAGAGCTTGGGCGTGGGGGAATATCATCATCCGCCACTACTGAGCCAGAGGGCAGGACGCGAGAATGCGAGCGTGTAACGCGGTGCGTTCAATGGGGCCTAGGATCCGCCATCTTGAATCTTTTCTTTTCTTATTAAGGGCTTCTTGGATCAGGTCCTTGCCAATATAAGCTTTCGGTGGCGTCGTAGTCGCCAATCGGGTGTTTTCTTTTTTGCTTTTTTGCATCGTTGGTGCGTTCCACCCTGCAAGCTTCTCTAAGCGAGCAGCGGCGTAGAATCAAAACAAGACTTCTAGAACGCGTTAAAAGGGGTGTAATAAGACGATTTTAACGCCGAAAGGCGTATCGAATGAAGCAGTAGTTAAAAAAAATGATTATATCGACAAGGAATCCCGAATTGGCAGCGTTGTGCGCAAAACGGGCCTCATAACTTGTGGAAGGTGTAAAGCTTGCTTGATTGAAGGATTGCTAGCTCCGTGGCAAGTTATGGTGGAAGGATTACTAAGCCAGGGCAGTTTGACCTGACAGAAGAAGATACCACTAGGTCAATAAGGAAATACTAAACCAGTACATTACAAAGTCTATCTATAATACATTATTATATTGGTATAATTTTTAGAATAATACCTGAAATATCTTTGTGGTATGTTATCGCCACTCTGTGTGGTACACTGACAAAAACTCGAATAGAGAAAAAAACGCTGCAATTAATGCTTAAATCATAATATAAATGTACATGTCCATCACAAATCATTATATATACACAATATCTGGACGTGGGGCAAGGTCAATGTACGGAATAGCCGTTAGTTATTTATAACACGCGCAGTAAAGGGACTGAAGCAAGACGGAAGTGTGGAGAGAGGGAGGAAAGAGCACTCGTCTCGGAGGCTTGAAAGGTTATTTGAGGAAGTAATAAAAAAAAGTTACAAAGTATCCACTCTCTCCAAGGCATTCTTTGAATCTTCACTTCTATCAGAAAAATAAGTGCCGGGTTTTCTCGAGGAATGTTTTTTCAGATGGAGATCAATATTAAGACCGCGCGTGACCTGCGAGATGAAGGGCAAACTATACTTGTTATCAGGGTCTGCATCTGCATCGCGTCTAGAGCTGGGATTGCTAACGGCAACTCCCGTGCTCCGGCGACGATCTCGACGAGCAGGCTGCGACCGACTTCGATGCGATGGGGATTCATTGACCGTAGCGTACTTTTTCTCTGAGGGTGATCTATTCGGAGGTGATGGTATAGTTACCTTGATTACGACATGGTTGGAACAAATACAGCCGCAGCCACTTGGGCAGAATGGATTAGTAGTCGTTCTTTTTGCTCTGGCAAAGCGAGGTTGTGTTGAGAACCACTTCTGATGACATTCGACACAGGAAATATGCCCACAATTGAAACACGGAGTAAACATCCCATCGATGACCTCGCCACAAATAACACATGATAGCTTGGCGGGGATTGGTTGTGAAAGTCTGCACTGGGGGCATTGAATTGCAGGCGAATCACCGCCTCGTGCTTTACTCCTGCGGCTGGTTTTTGCTATGTCGGACATTGCAAAGGCGGAGATGTGAAGACCACATCCACATTTGGCGCAATTTCGTTGTATATCCAAGCCTTGATTATTCTCGACAGGTTTCCTTTCTTGAGAACGAATTGAGGCTAGCGGTCTCGAATCACGTCCGTCGGAGTCCGACATTCGCTTATCATGATATTTCGAGCGGGATAGGCGATACATGTCGGGGCTACTACCAGTGATACCATCGATTTTGAGCACCTCCATGAGTTCTATGGGCATATCCCAAACAAATAGCAAGTCAGCATATGCGGCTCGATAAGCCTTGAAAAGTTGTTTGTGACGCTGATCAAGGAGGGGTACGTAAGCATGATTGGCACTATCGAACATATGCTGATTTTTCAAAACTACTCTCACGCCCTTTGGTGGTTTAGACTTGGGTGACGTGGGCCTTTCGCTTTCAGAATCAGAATGGGGTTGTGACGTTGCATTAGTCGATGCGGTTAAATGGTCTGGAATTGCTGATGCAGGTTTTCCGAAAATGCCACCGGCAGCAGACCTAGTAGGACCATGCATGTTTAAGCTGCTTGCGGGACTTGTGCGCTTCTTGTTACCACTACCTGGAGGCGATGAGGATCCTGAAGGTCCAAACGTAAAAGACCGCGAGAGTGAAGAAGCCAGAGTGGTTCCCAGGCCGGAAACGGAGCGTGGGTTAGAATGATGATCCGGTGATCCTGACAATGACATAACCTGTGACTGTGACTTTCGGCTAGAGGGTTGTCTGCTCAGTTGAACTCCTTGAGGAGGCGTGCTTCCAGTTGAGTATAGTGGCGGCGTGCCGACATGCCAATGTTCTGTCGAAGAACAAGCAGAACTTTGAGAAGCCGAAACGACGTGGGTAGAAGCCTTGGGCAACGATGTGAGTCGTGGTATTTCTTGACATTTGCCGCGGAGGTCTCCTGTTGGTGAACTGCTATCCAGGACTAGCGGGGGGTTGTGCACAATAACTGATGATCGTCTGACCCCACGGATCCCCATCTGGCTCGGATCCATGCTAGACTCTGGTTCATATAAAATGCAAGAGAGCATCGCCAACATCTGGATGTCCCCCAAACGCTCGAAGTAGTTGAATCTACTCAAAATTAGTCGTTGGCATTCAAGGTCGACTGGCCACCGTTGAGGAGAAACTTACAGAGTTGGAATGAGCCAACGACCGCCAAGAGGATGCTCTCCCCAGTTTACTTTGTCTGGGCGAGAACTGCTGGATGGCTTTCGTGTGAATTTATCGAAGCTCGAATCCACAACGCTATTTTTGCGTTGCATGTCACGCATGACGACCTTTCGTGCAACCTCAACGTAGTCACCACTAGAGACAGGATCTGGAAAAATCTCGTTTTGTAGTATTAACCTAACGAGACCCCAAGCATGGGCTACATCAAATAGCCCCAGGCCGGCAGCAGCTGCCATGTTATGGGTGCACACTTCTGTGGGGTTGCCAAACACTAGATATTCCTTGGCGAGCTCTCTTTTGGCTGGTAATAGATCGCATATATCGTAAATATGGATGATATTGTGTGGGTTGTCCGATGATGACTTCACGGTTCCAACCCCTGTTGTAGATTTTTGAGAATTTTCAGTGGACCTTGAGCGATAGAATCCCAAACTTCCACTTCTCCAAGTATTCGGCCCATGGAATTGAGGAGGGCGATTTCCGAGGAGATCTGATGAGCCTGATGAACTCGAAGAGTCGGCAAACGAATCGTCCGAATAGTCAGAAACTCCATCATCCGTGATAGTGCCCCTACCAGTCCCTACGCCGCTCGAATGTTTTGGGCCCAGTGAGCTTGTTTGTAATCGGCCAAAGGCCTCAAAAACCCTATCGCCTCGTGCAAGTCTCATATCACTAAGTCCCATGGAACCCATAAACGCTGACGTCTTCTCTTTTTTGGGAGGGAAAAAGCACACAAGCCGGCCATCGTTGGTCCATAACGCCCCGCATGTTTTAAATACCGGCACCATGACATTCGCATTAACTGGCCGGAGCATCTCAGAAGCGCTTAGTCCGAGTTGAGAGGCACGGAATTGCCCGTTTTCTTCATCTTCATCGCTGGATTCATCGCCATCAAGCAGGTCAGGGGACTTCAACGCCTCTCCGAATTGACGTCCCACAAACGCCACACTCTCCTCGACATTATGTTCTCCCAGGAGGTAGCGGATAGCCGCCTCAAGGGATCCTCGCTTCTGAGCGAGGTATGTCTCAGATATAGTTCGTAGCCCTGCCGTGATCGTCGAGGCCAATTGTGCAGTGACTGAGCTGGTTTTCTGCACCGTAAATACGGGGACCGAAGCTCGTGGATAGTCAGGTGGGAATTGAATGTCAACCTTTATAAAAAGGTTAATGTGGTCGGGACCCCAAGGCCCATGCATGGAAACCGTCGTTTTGCGTTGTCCGATATTGACAGATTCGAAAGAAACCTTTGTGAACTTTTCACCAACGTGAGTAATCTCGTCTCCCAGAGTTTCCACTTCCCATCCCGATATCTTTACACCCCGCATCCAGGAAATAGGATTCATGTCAGCACGAAGAGAGGAACGCCCTTGCACACCAACTGCAGATCCCAATCCCATTGTTCCTCCCCGGTTCCAGCTACGATAGTAAGGCATGGAGACGCTGCTGGGTCCAACACCTACAGTTGATAGCGATCGATGATGCCCAGAAGTTTGGGCTCCCAGAGGAATACCCTTTTGCTCAGCGCTATCATCTAGTCGTGGATCGTCGTGGAATGTTTTGTAGACAGCTCCTTTTCGCGTCAGATTTAGAGAGGGATTGAAAGACTTTCCGATTTCGTATCCAACACCCGCCAGAATCTCTGGGTTTACTCGATGCAATCGCAGCTCCCTATCTGTGCCCCAGGACACAAGCTGGAATTCACGATAATCTAAACCATCCATAACTGTACCTCTCGATCTCCAAAGGAATTCTTTGACTTGACCCCTGTGGCCTGGAAAGCTATGAACCCGTGGCGGATCACCGCCATCATTACTTCTTTTCCGGCCATAGAGATGTAAATCACTATTCCCGCGTTGCGGCATGGCAAGAACGCCCCATCCGAATGGCGTATTTCTAGCTCGCCAAACGGGAAACGGAGTATGAATGATCTTTTCCGGAATATCCTCCGCAACGGAATAATCCCAAAATTTGATGGTTTTATCCAACGAGCAAGTCACCAACGCCTCTCGGCGTGTCCGGTTCCAATCAAGGCCGTAAATTTTTGTATTATGTGCCACAATAGTACGCAGTGGACGAGCCCCCATTCGGTCATCCCAAATCCGAAGGAGCCTGTCATGCGAACTTGCAATGACGTGAGGATCCTGTCTGTTCCATTTGACTTGAGTTGCACCGGCAAACCAGTCAGAAAATGATATTGCCGGCCTTGCTGGAGACCGTAGATCCCAGCAGTGAATAAAACTGTCTACGGCACACGTGGCTAGGATGTCAGGATGGTGGGCGGAGAAGTTTATATCTGTAATGGCTCGAGAATGCTCATGCAAGACGTATTCAATGGAGTTTTGTGTCGATTTCATTGCCAGGTTCCAAACCAGGGCCTTTTGATTGGATGTGCTCACAACCCAGCTGTCTCGCGCGGCAAAGGGGGACCACTGAACATCTGCCACTTCCCAGGGAGTGTGGTGGGGAAGGTATCGAGGTGGAGAGTAGGGACTATCCAGGTCAATTATATGGAGGCCTTCCTTTCTATTCCACAGACTATCAGCTATAATGGAAATGAATAATTTTCTAACTATCCAAAAGAGAGGAAAATGGGACTAAAACTCACGAGGCAAGTACAACATCTCTGCCGCATGGAGATATTGACATAGAGCCAACCGGCTGCTCGACATGAAATGAGCTATCTTCACCAAAGGTCGGGCTCTCGTAGGCAGAGGCCAATGGCCTCAACCCTATAGGGCTCGACATATTGTCGAATACCTTTATCCCTCGATGCGCCTGGCACCACAGATAACCCTATCGAGTTACTGCCACAGGGACAGGAAATAGTCGACGACTTCTTTCCCATATGGTGAGTATATCGGGATCGGGACCCATGTAGGACGTCTGATAGACGGAATGAGGGAAGGGGAAGAGCAGCTGCGTGCATTAACAATTTTAACTCTTGCGTCGAATGTTTTTTCCCCAGTGGATAGAATGAATGCTTTATTAACTATGGGACGTGTATTGCGTTATCTCATCACAGAGGGGGGGAATATGACTTCTCAAATTAAAAAGGACACCCAGAAGAAAGGCAAATACAAGGTCAACGGAGAAAATACAGGCCAATGCACCTGGACTGATATCGAATTTCCGAAGTCCTTGAGAGTGTCATCCTCTGAATGCATGGGAGGATCAAGTATGTAATGAAAGCAGTCGGGATTGTTGGAGGTCCTACACAAGCCCTACCACACGTGACTCGCACACACATGGATATATTAGTTGCCGCTAGCTACTAGATAGATCATAACAACCAACCAAGGTTCAACCCTCTTACAGGGATAGTTACAACGTAATATTGCGAGCTCTATATTGTTTACCCGAAAAGGTTCCTCAAAACCTGATGTATACTAGTACTACCCACCAATGCCCCTTTCCTAAGATACTAGTAGCTAAGTACATCTTGAGATGCTTCCCTCCCACGGTTAACACAGAAGCTCACGTGGAGAATTTCATTGAGGGCAACCCTTGAAATACTAGTACGCAGACCAGGAGGTAATTTGAAACCTCGGGAACATCCATGGATGCTGATTGGCGAGAATTATCCCAAACTGGGACTTCGATTGGCCAGGTAGCTATGATAAAAGGTAGACGGCGGAGCAGAAGCCTCTCGTCGCTGGAGAACAAGAACAGCTAGGAGGTTCACGGTATGTGTAATCAAATTCCATTGCCTTCCGGCCATGTACTCATGATCTCTTAGGGCCTGTTCGGTGATTTTTTCCGTACAGTGCCAGGGCCGTACAGAAAGTGGATATTAACCTTTTGACAGCGCGAACCTTCAATATTGCCACCTTTCCCTATATGAATAGTAATCTGCTTGGTGTTTTGACATTACTTTTATTACTTATCCATATCATGCCATTTCAGTGGATGTGTAGCAGTTGAAATTTCCACTATATTACTACCTCTTCACATCAAATATCAGTGAAAAATGAATTTTAATGAGTCTTAGATTGATCTGATATTACAATATTTTAATGAATTTGTAATAAATGAGAGTTAGTGATCTGAATTCTTAACATGAGTCATTTAATCCACTCAGTGAGATTCCACATCATACATTCTCACAAATAACATCCTTACAACTACCCACGAACGTAGGGGTACATTTGAATTTTCCACTTTTCCAACTGTTTTTCGTATAATTTTAACCCTCCAACCCGTTCAATATCATCGCACGCCCTCTGCGATCTCTCTACATGTGTGTACTGCACAGGTTGAGTGGTCATGGAGCCCTCAACGCCCTCCCGTCCGCCCAAGGACATCGACACGGCCTACACCAGGCCACTGGAGCCGGAGTCACCGGCCAATTTTGTCGCTGGAAAGGCTGGCAAGAGGCAGAGGAAGACTGTCACAATGCCTCCCCCAGTCCTCAAAGGAGCCAGCGACAGCATCCCCACGGCCACCTCTCGGCTGCAGAAGCAGTTTGAGGAGGCTCAGCAGCAACAGAACCTGCAGCAGAAGGCCCTCATCAGATTGGCGAAGACTCTGGACAGCTGGGTTGAGGAGGAGAAGCAGTCAGTCAGTCAGAACTTTGCCCGAATCTTCTGTGAGAGGTTTGTCAAGTATGTGACAGCAGATCTGAGTGCAGCATCAATTCTGAGAGGGGGTGCTGCCCCGGATACTCATCCGCAGCCAAATGCAGCAAAGACAGCTGCGAGGGAGCCGACTACCTGGGCGGGTGTTGCTCAGAGGGGGAAAAACTCTGCCCTCCCTGGGGTTGCCCCTGCCAAGACTGCGGCTTCCTCGGCAGGCAGGGCTAGTGGAGCTAGCCTGCAGCCCAAAAGCGCCAGTCAGCCAGGGGGCCCCACAGGGGGCACAAAACAGCAGGAGGACCCACGAGTCCTCGTCACCCTCCAGCCAGAGAAACGGGTCGCCCGGCTACAGCCATATGCTGTGCGGCAGGCAATCGTTGCAAACATTCAGGGGGTGGGGGATGTGGCCAATGTGCCGAAGGTGGAGCCCACCTGAGTCTTCTCAAGAGTTGCCACCGGGATTCTGTTTTCTCTCTCTCTCTGTGTACATAGAAATCTCTCCAGCGTAGCACGTCTCCATGCCCTTCGGGAGGCTTCTGAAATACAGGCGCTGCCCGTGTTTTCTCCGGGACGTTAAACCTATACATACATACATACATCCTCACCTCTTTACATCCTTACAACTACCCACGAAATTCTTGATTCTTAATGAATATGAAAGTCATATTTCAGCTGAATTTGATCAATTCTGCTTTGAAAACAATATTATTACTTTTTATATACCATTTCATTCATTTCATCTTCTTCAATCTTTAAATGTTAGCTGTTTCTCTTTTCTAAAGAAGATGTACAAACAACAGATGAAAGAGCAAATGCAGTTTGATATTAATTACATTAATAAGAAAAAGTTTTTGACTCTATATTCAGCAGCTCATATGAAAGCTCTGAATGAGAACAATATTAAAAGTGGTTTCAAAACTTCAAAGTTAATTTCATACAATTCAGAGCAAATTCTCTCATATTTTAATATTTAAATATATACATTCAACTCTTCAGAAACTTCTCATAGTTTTCAAACCTTCTGAATCACAGCCACATCACTGTATCTCATTCTTTTATTATCATTCAAATTAATAAGTAAGTTACAGTGTAATTAGTGAAGTCTTCCTTCCTTATATTCATTGCCACCTTCTAACTCTATAACCTTCTTAATATGAACAGGAATCCGCTCTATCCAAGCCTGAATCTGCTCCTGTGGTAGATCCCTCCATGTTCTTTCCCATATTGCTATAGCTGCTGCCCGGTTCTGTGGAGCTCCTTTGACAGTTGTTTTTCGTTTCATCCAGGTCCAAGCAGGTTCAATCGTATTGAGATCTGGGGAATTCGCACACCAGAGCATCCGTTGAATGTGATGAATCTCATATATATGATGTTGGATATAGTGATCATGAGCAGGAGCTCGATCCTCCTGGACAATGGTATTTGGACGTTCCTTTTCACACTCATTGGCAAAGGGAAAGAGCTTTGGAAGAAGGATTTTGACCTGATATCGATACCAATCAATTCCATTACTTTTGCCACGGGATAGCTTGCCTGTCTCTTTCTTCCACTTCCATATTGGTTGAGGTCCTGGCAGTTGACGAAGGTTTAAACGTCGTATTCCATTTTGAAGCTCCCATTCTGCTTTCTTGATTGGTTCCATCATTTCATTAAGAGAATCTATATCCTTTACTGACTGAGCCTTTTCTTGAGCAGTTTCCGGACTCCAGCAGTGACAGGGACCCTTTTTATCATATGAGAAACAACCCCAGAATATGAACTCTGAAGACCCCTTCCATCGCTCGCGTATGCAACTTCGAGAGAATCTTTCCTTGGAGGTTCTCCAAATTCGATATCCTCCACGGCGATGAAGCAATATAACAGATGCCTCATCTGACCATATAACTCTTTTCCAATCTTCTAGAGTCCAATCTTGATGATCTAGACACCACTGAAGTCGTTCATGTTTCATTTTATTGGTCAAGCCAGGTTTTCGAGTAGGTTTGGTCTTTTTCATGCCTGCTTTTCGCAAGATCTTCCATACAGTGTTGGGTGCAATATTAAAGCCCTCCTCACTGAGCTCAAGAGCCATATCAGCACAGGATTTCTCCCGTCCATATCGATTTCGGCGCACCTTCGCTAATACTTGCTCTCAAATAGGAGAAGTCTGTTTTGTAGGTCTGCCACTGCGGGGGGCATCTTGAAGGAATTCATCACGGATAGTAAGATAGAGGAGATCAGGGTTGAAGCCACGTTCAAAAGCTCTGGCATATATACGGTTGATTTGGCGAGCAGAGAGATTTGTAATATTCATGATCTCAGTGGTAGTTTTTGCAATATAAGGTGATTTGAGAGCCACCACGAGCGCCCGAGTGGCGATATCAGTATTGGGAGCCATGATTGAAAGCAGCACTGATGATGAAAAGATAACAAACTGAGGCAATAGAAACTAGGTGGGAGCCTCTTATATTTTAAATGAGGGGTAGTTTTATTACATTTTAATACTGTGGTGGTGCTCACTATCTAATATAGCGGTTTTTTAATTATCTTGGCGAGACAAAATTTTTTGCAGCGGCTTCTGTACAAAGGCGAGCGTTGGGTGGAAACGAGCGTTAGGTGGTTGATTACGTTAGTATTTTTAGCTCCCAGATAAAATGCCCAAGATATACTATATGAGACGTTCTGAGAACTTCAAAGATTTTACCTATAAATATGTAAGTAATATGAGCTATTTTGACTGAACTAGGCTGGAAAATACCTTATGGATTGCCCAACCCACCTAGGACATCGGGTAGTTGGGTTGGTAGGCCGTAGTATACTCCAACAGCACTGGTATGGTGACACCAAAATGGGTAGTTTCATGGCTCTGGCAGCTCAAATTAGAGTTGTAAAATCTATCAAAATGAACGATTACTAGTACTTTCGTAGTTGCCAATTTCAATTTGCTTCGGCGACATGCATTATGTATATACAGTCAAAGGAGACTTGATATTTATGGGCATGTCAACAACGGCACGGAACATCCTCCAGCCCGACCCACGGGTACTAGGTCATTGGTTGCTCTACTCCCAACCTTCATTGATTAGGGACAGGACGAGGAGTTTGAAACGAAATCCCTTCTAGTCTCCCATCGATTTGAAAGCTTGTCTCATTTTGCCTTCCACATTATCTGGCTTGTTGGCTCTCCTTGTGCCTGGGAGCTCTCTTTGCTATTTGCTTCCCCCGCCTACCCCTCGCCTACCCCTCCATCTACCACGCCAAGACGAACTTTTTTTTGTCAAGCGCGTTACTCTTCGTTTTGAAACATACTTGCCAGTAGCATTAACCGACTATTCTGCTTGCCTTATTCATCCTTTCCGGTGATAAGGACTCTGATTTTGTTCGTAGCCCTTCAGACGCGCCTGGTCAGTAGCTTGCACAATGGAGTTGCCTAAGAGAATAGTCAAAGAGACTCAGCGGTTGATGACCGAACCGTGAGTTGTTCACTGTCCTATTAAGTGCCCCTTGAGTTGATATGCTCTTGCAACTCTGGATGGCTAATTACGACATGCTTTTCCTTCTTTTTATTCTGGTCAAAAAGTGTTCCCGGTATCACTGCAAAGCCCAGGGAAGACAATCTGCGTCACTTTGATGTTACCCTTGAAGGGCCGGCCGACTCGCCTTATGAAGGTATGGGGTATTTGATACATAGATGCCTTGAGTGCTTGTTTATATATTACAATCAAAGCCTTGCGCTCAAGCTAACAAGTTCTTCAGGAGGAATTTTCAAGCTACAACTCTTCCTGCCGGAAGATTATCCAATGGCCCCTCCCCAGGTTCTGTTCCAGACAAAGATTTATCACCCCAACATTGACGGGATCGGAAGGATTTGTCTTGACGTCTTGAAAAGTATGACAAAAACCTCACTCGCCTCATGGGCAGTATTAGCAGAACACACAGCCCCTGCTAGCGCGAAATGGAATAAAACTAACTTTGTTCCCTTCAATAACAGAAAACTGGTCTCCAGCTCTACAAATCCGCACCATTCTCCTCTCGATCCAGGCATTGCTTGGGGCCCCTAATGCCGATGACCCCCTCGCAGAAGAAGTTGCGAAACACTGGAGAGAAAACCCAGCTGCAGCTATTGCGCAAGCAAAAGCGGAGACACAACTATATGCATCGCCGGAGGCGGCGGGCAGGAATCCATAATCGGCAGGAACTTAAGTGGGTTGGCTAACATCGGAGTAAGGACCTGATACTATTTTAGTGATCGATTGATTGCGGGCGAGTTGTTTAATGGTGGTTGTTTATGCCGAGCGAGACACCCTGTTCATCTTTCTTCTTTTTGTTCGGCTTCTGACGACCTAATTCCCTTTATCATGTTATTACGGCGTTTTGGTTTTAATCCTTTGTTTGATTGATTCTATGATTTTATAGTCCCTTTTTTTGTATTTTGCTTTTTTTTTGTCTGGGTTGAAGGCTCAACCTGCGATGTTCGACTGCCCGCTATAGAATACAGATTCCGCACTCTTTTTTTTGAGGCGCAACGGATTCTCACCATTCTCGGCTCTCCAAAAAGCTAGCCAGTCAACTCTTGATGTATCTGGTGCCTTTATTTCATTTATTGTTTCCTACACACTCCAGCGGAATTATGCCAAGCTCACCTCAGTTTTAGTTAAACGAATGCGCTGTTTCCTCTGTAAATTTTCAAAATAAAATCTCTCGACCTGATTCAATAAATGATTCATTCTAAGGTCCTCGTTTCGGTCATCTTGGTGCGTATCAACATTTTTAAGTCGATAGGTACGGAGTAAACAATGACACTTCCAAGCGAATGCCAAAAGTGTAATCAATATCTCGAGGAGTGTGTCTGGTGGAGCGCCCACTTGCCAGCCAAAATGTTGTCAGCGCCATGTAGGATTCATCGATTAATGACCTGATCGGGTTCATGTAACGCGAAAAATAGGATAGTTCGGAATAGACCCGACTGCAAATTCATTCCCCATCATAGAAAACATAAAGTAAATTCCCATTGCTGAAAAGCCATGGAGAGTTGGAGATTGGAGACTGATAGTGCACGCCCACTCCTGGAGCTTGATTGGAGCTTGTGAAAGGGCAGCCAAAGTCACGTGAGACACTTTAGCGAAAGCATCTCGCACCAACCACCAAAGGGTGTAAAGGGCGTCAGTCGCAGAGATTAATTAAATCTACGAAGTCAACAATCTAACCCCGTCCACTCACCGGCTGCGCATCTCCACCCATTCAAGATGCGTACCTACGACGACACTTTCAGCGGCGAGAAGATTTACCCCGGAAAGGTATGTCAGAAAATGATGCTGTGTTTTTTGAAAGTGTCGTGGCGGTTCGGTCCCGGTATCAAAATCCTTGTACTCCACACGCACGACTTGTTTGGACTATGGAGGATTTCTTTCTATATGCCAAGTTTATCCGTTTAAATGGTTGGAAGGAATAACTACGAGAAACATGAAAAACTGATTATTTTGGCTACGATGTGTGCAGGGTAAACTCTACGTCCGCGGCGACGGCAAAGTCTTCCGCTTCCAGAATGGCAAGACCGAATCCCTCTTCCTCCAACGCAAAAACCCTCGCCGAATCTTATGGACGACCCTTTATAGAAGACAACACAGGAAAGGCATCTCTGAAGTCAGTGGCATTTCCATATTTCCCCCTTATATCTTTCGCGATGCGAGGTGTTTCTGGGAGATCAAAGATGTGTGGAGCAGTTGGAGATACATGGCATGAAGGATGAGGAGAAGCAAGGAAATATCACGGATGGGCAAAAATGATAGTCTTTTGAGAATGGAAACTGGAGAAGTTGGGATAATTGGCTAACAAAAGGAAAATCTATTTTTTTTATTACTTCATATAGGAAGTTGCAAAGAAGCGTACCCGACGCACAGTCAAGTCCCAGCGTGCTGTTGTCGGCGCCTCTCTAGACGTCATCAAAGAACGACGAAGCATGCGCCCTGAGGCCCGCCTCGCTGCTCGCCAACAAGCCATCAAGGAAGGAAAGGAAAAGAAGTCCGCTGCCGAAAGCAAGAAGAGAGCTGAGAAGGCTAAGAACGCTGCCAACGCTGCCAGAGGCCAGGCGAGCAGAATCCAAAGCAAACAGGGTGCTAAGGGTGCGCCACCCAAGGTTGCTGCTAAGTCTCGTTAAAATTTGGGATTCGGTAGTGGCGCCCGGTGATTTTTGTGGAATGGAAGGGACCAGTGCAATTACGAATATCAGTGTGCTAGAGTCTCCCATTATCTAAAGAATTTTATATTCCTTACATATCAGGACTCTGCTAGGCGAAGATAATTTTCTGTTATGGGACGTTTTGCAAGTACGATGTTCTAATGCAAATGGATTCCTGCTATTTTTCTTTCTTATTTCTTTTTACGCTTTCAATGTACTGTGATCTAGTTTAAAAAAAGAGAAAACTCGGTTAGCAGATTTCCCACCCACTCTATATTCGTTTCATTTACCTTTCATGGCTATTTCAGGATGATGCTCAATTGCCTCGCATTAGCATATTCCGTGCTTCAAAGATAATTCCATCTGAAGCAGTCTGCTTGCCTGAGAGCAAGGTCCCATCCATCTTAAATACTCATCAATATAGCGACTCAGCAATTCTATAATCTGTAAGCCTTCAAGCGAGAATTCAGTGCCATGATCACTCTTGAGATCCTGCTGGTTCGTCTTTGGAGCAATGAGTAGACGGCTTCCAAAATAGGAAATAGGGCACAGCCCTACACACTTCAACTCGCCAAGTCTTGGCAGTCGCTAATTTGACGTCCTCCATTTCAGTCAACAGAGACGAGCTGGAAGAGTTGAAAGGCAAACCGCGACAACGAAGAGGATCGAATCCCAAACGGCTGTAAGCATCTACTCTCCTTCACCTTCCCTATCTCCCAGGCGTTTCAAAATGAGACCCAAAGGATCCTGATATTGTTCTCTTCTTCCGCAGCCGCTACCGCTCGCTTAATACAGCTAGGCAGAAAAACAAAACGCCAACACATCCATCAAACCATCGTCATTCTCAGCCTCCCACACAGTCAATCACACCTCTGTCAACGGCATCCTTCGAAAACTCGTCCCCATCGCTTACCGCACATCATGGGTAAAGTTCACGGATCCCTCGCTCGTGCGGGCAAAGTCAAGTCCCAGACCCCTAAGGTCAGTTCTTTGCCCATTTTTCACTCTCCGTGCATGGTTCTCGGAAAACGGTTTCTCTCACCTCGATTCTGAGAACTGTGGTCCGTGTAACGAATTCTAAGATTTGGGGTTTTATTGCAAGATATAGTGGAAAGTTTGAGAGATATATATAAAGACATATATGGTTGAAGATACGGAAACAAGAACAGATTTTGGGCTGACTTGGAGGACTTGATGTAATATAGGTCGAGCCTCAAGAGAAGAAGAAGACCCCGAAGGGTCGCGCCAAGAAGCGTCTGCAATACACCAGACGATTTGTTAACGTCACGATGACCGGTGGAAAGCGAAAGGTGCGTCTTCTACAGCCTTTGGTCCCAATAATGATCGGAGAAAGCAATCGCAACGAAGTTGGAACTAACGTGATATTGTTTCCTCGTCTTTTAAGATGAACCCCAACCCTACGTCATAAGCGCATTTATTTACGGTTTTCTCTCCTGTATTGCTTTGTGTTTTATGTGTTGGGAACCCTTTATCTCTTAAACTGGCCCGAGATGAAAATTGAAATTATGGACAACGAACGAACGAACACATAGAGGTCTTAACACGATCAGTTTGCGATGTGCCATTACTCTTATTACAAGGTAGTGGAAGGGTCGAGTTGGAAAGGGGGAGATATCGTGTATATTCATGGACACGAAAACAGGGGACTCCGCAAGTCTGGGGAAAGGACTGGTCAGCCTGGTTACAATATCTCTCGACACATTTGTGTAAAAACTTTCTGAACATATATCTACTCTTGTGTCGGGTACTTCACAATTCAAATTTCGATTTTCTTCCCACTTCCGCTAGTCATTAGCATTTTCCGCGCGAGCTTTGTAATGTGATATATCCGGTGATCGTTTTCAACGGCGTATGCCGACCGCGGTACGCAGTCTAGCCTCTTAAATACATCTTATGGCTTATATACGTTAATATTCGCTATCATTTCCTTTCTTATACCAATTCCTAACTTCAGCTGTTGAACTCTTGCCTCTTTCTAATCTGGACCTGTCTTCATATATCATTTGAGGTCCTTTTCAGACAGCTTTCGTTCCCATCTAAAGACAACAAATGTCGATTCAAATACTCCGTACATACCAAGCAAATGTTGTGCCAGGTGTTGTCTTGCTTCACCCAATGAGGCTTTTCAATTCTCAACATCACATCAGGCTCTAGCGACGAGAGCCTCTTTCCGGCTCTTAGTTGGCATTTAGCTGATGGGGTATGAGGCTCTCCCGAAATATGTTGAAAAGCTTTGATAGCTGATTCGGGTGGCTTCATACCGGTCTCACGTGAACGATTGAATTGATTGGAAAATTGTTGATACTGATGCCGCAGTCGAAGTCGGCGCGCAATATCATTTATTTTCAAACTCTGTCCCTCTGCCTTTTTCAGCTTCAACATCTCTCCAAAACAATGATAGTTCTGTATTATATCTCTATGAAAACTGCCTGATTCGTCGGTCTGTACCCGAGCCGCCGCGGACGGAAATCATAAGCTTTAAGAGATCTCTTCGGCTGTTCTGTGATAAACTAAGGTTCTGTTGTTCCAAAAATCTTGTAGGAGAGATCGATCGATTTGCCATGCTTTAGATTAGAGCGGGTCAATGTGTGAAAGCAATTTTGGCCTGGGTTGATTGTGTTTTGGGTGCTATGATTGAGTGTTTCGGTATGGAAGGGCGGCGAAGACTTGATTGAAAATATAACATTCTTACCTAATGCTTCATGAACTCACATTATAAATACACAATCAATCATTATTCAATACTGTTTAGGTTGAGGAAGATTGGACATCTTTTAGTAGTAGATGGTACTTCGTAAACATCCCACTGTCTTATTAAAATAGCGCATTACTCATGACGTACTAGAAACAGCCTACTTCTTGCAACCATAGCTACGTGGGCCAACACACCTCAAAATCCCAGGGATACATGGATCTTTAGTTCCACATTATCTGAACTGAGGAGCATCCACTCAGATCCCTATTGTAGAGTGTGTAGTGGGCGGCTAAGCAGTCAGTCAGCTACTAGTCACTAGTACGAGTACTAATTTTTGCAGCTCTGCACCCTCTGTAACAGGGGGATGGTGGTGGGGAGCCGGCCCAAGACCCAAGAAAATCAATCCGAAATGTGCCACTGTTAGAATAATACAAAACTGGAAATGGAAGAAAAAAAAAGAGCGCAAATCGACGGAGAGAAAGGGGGAAAGGGGGAAAGTTTGAAAAAAAAAAAAAAAAACAAAAAAACACAAAGCAGAGGGGTATTAACACGCCATCTATGTATGTATTAATTATCCCTGATATTGTCGAAATCCTATTCCGGTCCACTCGTCCAAAAATAACAAGGAAGACTCAAGGCTGAAAAATGAAAAATATTCTTCCCTCCCGATTAATAATATAAAAGAAACAAATCACTCCGACCGTTTTTCTAGACCGCAAAGAAGAGAGAGAAGAGAGAAGAAGATCCGAGCACCCCATTCACAGTAGTAATCCAACACTTGCCTGCTGGGGCCGCGGGGGGAGTGTACATTATCATACACGCCCGTGCAGACGACGGCTGGATATTCAAAATACCCTAGCGGAATATATTTAAATAATCATCCCACTATGTGGTTCGATCACTAGTGTTTGTCCCGTAGAGCTTTTAGGGGCGAAGCAGAGTGATCTTGCGAAGATATGTATTGGAATTGGGCGTTTGTATTTCTGCTTGCTTCGGAAGATAATTGGGGACAGTATTGGCCGGAAGGATGGGGCTTTTTATTCCGTTTGAGTCCCTTATAATTATTATATTTTTTAAAGGGAAAGAAGAAGGATAAAGGGGGCGAAAATTAACAAATAAATGTAAATTTATTCGTTTCAGTTGTAGTAGTGAGCCATTTCGAGGCCGGCACGTTTGAAGCCGCATTTCAAATAAAAGCCTTCATTGGCTTCTGAGCAATCGAGGATACTCTGTAAGAGTGGACGGATCAGCGACGAATTCTTTCCGGAAGACACGAATAAAAGCCACACACAATGATATTTGAAGAGGAGTAACCGGGGAGGGGGGGGAATGTAAGAATGACACACCTTATAGCACCCGACCTTCTGCGCCACGAAATCCAGCGCCTGAATCATCCTCAACCCTAACTTCTTCCCCTGCTGGCCCATTTCTACCGCGATATCTTCCACATGGCCCACCATGCCCAGGGAGTGAATGAACTTGCGCTCGACGATCAGGCTCCCCGTGCTCACCACCCTACCAGAGCCATCGCAGATGACCAGCAGGAAATACTCCTCGCCTCGCTTCGCCATCCAGTCATAGCGCTCGTTCCACTGCTCGACGGTGAAGTCGCCGACAGCGGTCAGGACTCGGAGAACGTCGAGGTAGCCGGAGAAGTAGTCTGATCGCCGTAGGGGTCGGATCGTGTAGTTTTCCGGCAGCTGTTTTTGGACCATTGGGGAGATGTACGAGGGGCAGAAGAGGGGGGCATCGTCGTCATCATCTGCAATGGAGTGGGAAGAGGCTGGAGGGCTGAGCATCGGCGCTGCGGAGGGAATGTGCGAGGTGTTGTCTCCATTTGTCGCTGTTTTCGTCGTTATTATTGACGATTGGGTGGGTTGGGAGGTGGTCATTGTTCCAATGGAGAGGGTCCTTGTTGGCCTCAGGAGAGAGAGGTTGGGTTGTATTTATGGGGATATATGGGGATAGCCCTGTTTTTCTTGTTTTCTTCTGTCTCTTGCTTCTGTTGATGTGCACGTGTGTGTAGCTGAAACGGTATGTCGTTGAAACGGAAGCTAGGAAGTGTTTGAAGATAATAGGACGGGCGAGGCTGAGGTGAGGGGCAGCACAATGGGCTCAATGCGATGCTCCAGAATTGACTTCGAATTGCAGATATGCCCTTCAATGCTGCGTGGGAAGGGGTTATTTTATGTTGACGTCGTTGGCATGGGGCGCAGTCCAGGATGCAATTTTCCAACTGCATAAATTGGGACTAGTGGCTGAAACAAGGAACAACCATGTCGGAGGATAATGTTGTTATGAACTAGCTAAGTGAGAGCAACACCAAAAAAAAAGGCTGAGTACCGAAAATCCCATGAAACTGCTAATTTGTGCCTGCCAATATGTCATGTTCTGGGCATGAAATAGTTATCACGAACTGCTTGGGGCTGAGTTTCTCTAGTTTTATGCCCAAGACTGCTAAATGGGATATATTGCTAGTAGCTGGACTCTGTAGTACAAGAAATGGCGTTTAAATATATTTCCAGCACTGAACACCGGATGAGCAATTCCGAGTTCCAAGAAATTAGAAGGTCAGGAAATTGGAAGAGAAAGGAATAGAAAAGGGAACCCGTAGGGCTATGATATAGAAGAGTGCCGTATATTCTCTTAACAAGATGAGTCAAGTCTTGGTGAAGGTTATATATAATACATCGAGTGCTTTCTTCTTGGTTGGCAACGCGCGTCAATAATGGAGAGTAAAGTAAAACCAGTGATGCCGACTAGACACTGGATGGGAAATACTAAAAGAGCAATGGGCGGCGTGCACGATATAAACCTGTGGTCTTTGATCACTGAACCCCGGGTGATTTTGAGACGATACTACGGCTGATCGAAAACAAGTTTAAAAGCGGATAAAACATTGACATGTGAGGCCTTTTGCGAGAATGTCCCCTGGAACTCATGATGTCTATCTAGACACAGCTTGTGGAGTGTATCAGCCTCTAGTTCAACTTGACAGGTGCAACTCCTAAAAAGGAAAAATAAAAGGGAGTGCCATTTCTTCATTGCATCTAACTTCTCGAATCTATCCCTCGTCTCGCCAGCGGTTTGAGGATGATTAAGAAAAAGACCTTTATGTTATGGTATCCATTTCATGCCAAATTTGCGTATTTGACAAGTAAAGAGCCCAGGGGGTCCCAGGTTGCTAATGAGGTAATGATGTGACATGGAGACTGATAGTTCTATGCCTCCTTTCCCACTCCGCATATAGTTGATAACATATCAGAGGCGTTAAACGAACGGCTTGGATTGTGAGGCGGAACTTAGCATTTGGCTCCAATCAGAAGTCGACACCCCGAGTAATTTGATACACGAAGTTCGTTCCTGAGGTCATGTCTAATAGAGCGGTGTCTAAGATAGAGGTTAGAAATTATCACCAAGTGGTCTCAACGTCACGGTCTTCGGCACTACGAAGATAGCATTTCCCGTGGCGCATAGGCTACCCTTTGAATCTCGAATTTCGCCCTTAACGAAAGCTTTGCGCTCCGTGCTCTTCTCCAGGTCACATTCTACTGTCACTATATAAAAACCCATAACCTTTAAGGGTCTAATATAGTCGATATTGAGGTTAGCCGTTACACCTGTTCGAGCGGGGAAGCTGCGTATGGCAACCCGTCCAAAGCTTTCGTCCAGAACCGTAGCGACTGCCCCTCCGTGAACGATTGATGGCCAGCTGCTGAGTCCAATCCCCATATGCACCACTGTTGTAGCTTTGTGTTTTTTTTCGTTCCAAAATATTCGCTGTAGATATCAACCATCAGTTAGCAACACCATTAGCAAGTCTACCAAGCTCAATATGAAGATCGAATCGCACGAATTGAGGCGAAGGGGGTGGGCAGAGAAGAACTAACCTGCACAGGCAAATTGCGACTTCCACTCAGAGGCCCACTCGTCAGTCGATGAGGCTTCTCTTCCTCTGAAAAACTTTCGTATGCCTCCCATTCGACATAATCAGGATCAGCCCGTAGCTGTTTAACCACCTCAAGGCGATCCATCACCCGCCGCAGATGGTCAACTCGTTGTGTATCCTCCAGGGAACCTGGTGCCGCGGGATCGGCCAGGAACGCGGACAAAACATTCCCTATGCCATAGCCTAACGAGCCGAAGATAGCGAAGTAGGCCAACGAACGAAATCTTCGCCGAAGTACATGTTGTCTTTCGGTCAATGGTACTCGTGTCGCTCGGGCGAAGGAACGCCTCACGATTGATGAAGCATACGGAGAGGTATCAGGGATTAGCAAACGCTTCGGAGGATTGATGACGCTCCGGGCGATCGTACCACAGGAGAAGATGTGGGCTATCGGTTTTGGAGAGCGGAACATTGCTGGCGCATGTCACCTGCTGTGAAGGCTGTCAACAATGCTTGGAGGTTACGCACAGAATTTGTGATGGGTCGAGGAGATGGTCATGTGATAGCATGGGCATGAAAAGCAAAACGAGTAGGAGACAAAAACTCTCATTGATCTGAGAACGTACACTAGGTACATATGGAGGATACTCCCATAGTTTCATAGAGAGTAATTATCATCTAAAGCGTGCTAAATCTATTTTCTTTGATTTCCGATTACCGTGTTAAAACCTCCTTAAGCCTGTAAACATAATCCGCCAGAAACAATCGATAAAGCTTATCTTAATATAACTATCGTAAGTTTTGAAGGAAGGAAATAAAATTGATGATGGATGCTGGTTGAAGTTTGCGTCTCTAAACAAAAGATGAAGGATTATCCTTTAACTTCCTCTGCGGTTGGCAAATCGATAGCCCGATAAAGCAGTATCAGTGCAGAATGCGATTCACCTGAGGGATGTATGTTAGTTTGCCAGCTCCCATAAGTTGTCATTCCTTTCATTTTCTCGATTTAAGGGACAAGGCAACACAAGATATGACCACTTACCACCGCCTGACAGAGTTTCGATCTTCTCCGCCTCAACCTCAGAAACTTTGTCATCGTTGAACCACCACCATTTGCCATCATCCTCGTATCTCTTGCCGCCGGGAGCGAGAGGGTCATCGACAATCCTTCCTTGCTTTTTCACGTAAGAGGTGTAGTGGCCGCTCTCAGCACTAGGCCCCTGGTGGGTAATGACTCCGCACAATTCGTACAGCCCGGATGTATTGGCGCCATCATCAGACGCGAGTTTTGGGTCGATGAGATTGAACAATTCTTTTTTAGCAGCCATAACGGCTGCGGCACGCTCGGATTCGTACTCAGCATCAGTTTTGAAGGCTTCCTCCATAGGAACATCGGTGGTCGCATCAGGGTCCTCGGTGGCGATTTGTTTTTTTTGGATAGGCTCGACCATGGAGGTATTAGCCTTCTGCTCCTCTTCCCGTTTATGTGCGATCTTCTGACGCTTACGAACTCGTTCCATATCACGTTCATCTTTGCGAATTTCGCGGACCTTGTCTCTGACAGGGAAAAGCTTTTCCTTCAGCTCCTCAGTGCAAAATTCCACAACGTCCAGCTCTTGTGGGAATGTCACTCTGCGCATGATTTTCACCTTCTTCTGTTTATCTCGTTTCCAAAAAAATCGAACAAAATGCACTGTAAGGTATTTTGGTAATCGAGAGATCTTAGAGCGTTTTGTATAAGTCGCGTCCCGGTTCAGAGTAGGCGAGTTCTTCTCAATTTTTTCCTCCAAGCCCGCCAACAGGCCGTCCCGCAAATGGTTTATGTTTTTGTCGATATGACAGTCTAGCTTAAGGAAGGAGTCTGAAGTTTCAATAGCGGTCTCACCTGCTTCTTTCGCCGCAGGGTCATCACATTCAAGGATCGACTCGAGTCTCCCAGCGAGGTACTTGTCGACAAAAGCTATCTCGGACGATTCATCACCGTTCTCGCCCTTAGTTTTGAGATCCTGGCGTAGTTGAGATATGATCTGGGACCATGCCTCTTCTGCGTCTTGCTGTGCATACCCGGGACCTTCCTTCGCTCTCTGTGCAAACTGCGGGAAAGCATGCCTCAGAGAGTTCAGAAAAGATATAGGTGGAAATCCTTCCTGCGTTTCAGACATGCGCTTATAAAGATCCTTCAGAGAAGCGGTCAGGTCCCCAGAAGAAGGAATTCCTAGCATACTACGCGAATTTGATGAACCGGCTGAAGGCTGATATTTCAGAAGCTCTTCATGCAGCTCTGGAATGGTTCGCAACGTCTGTAGTGTCGAGTTTAGGTAGCATGTATTACCCAAATTTTGTAGACCGGCAGGGGTCGCGCCATCAGCTCTCGCAGCTTCGGCTTCCGTCATATCCTCAATGAATTTTGTCGTCTCTTTAGGCTTCTCTAGAGCTGCGGAAATATTGCTAGCGCTTGGTGTTCCCAGCATCATGAATGTTTGCCCAGGCTTTGCATTAAGGGCTGAGAGTTCTGTGTCATCTTTCAGCTGCCCACCCTTCACGAGAACCTTCTGGCGTTCTGGCTCGACTCCAGTCAGCGAATAGAGCTGGAATTTGAAGGTTTCTCCATTGGCAGTCGGATCGAGATCGACCTCGTGGCGCTTGCCTTGGTGTTTGACAATTACTTGAGTCCACTGATTAGTAGAAGCACGAAAGTTAAAACCAAGGTGGAAAACAGAAAACCGAAGCTCACCAGGTATCGTAGCCATTACGGAAACTGAATATTACTCTGTGAAGCTCACTATGCAAGGATATATATTCGAATTTCAGCCCTTCAGAGGTTGGCTGGAGGAATGAATGACAGGGACGTGTGTGCTAACAAAGTAATTTGCTGAGAAATGCTTCTTGAGGTTGGCGGGGGGAATTGTTGCAAACAGTGCAAACACTTCCAATCATCTCTACGTTGACATGCCACCATCGAACAACAACGGGACCCCAGTATGAGTGTCTTATACAAAGAATTCACAGCACCACTGTCCTCTTACATGCAATAGCGCGGCAGACCATTTTGTCAAGTCCGTTGTACCCCGCACACAATCGTATTTGCTCCGTTTACTTGAACCTCAATTTTCGCAAGTTGAACTGACGGCCCACATCCATTATGGTACGTACGTCCCCTAACGACCACATTGCCCAACTAATCGTTTCTCAGTCACAATCATTGCGCCCATACCTTCAATGTGTGCGATCCTCTCTCACAGCCGCCCTCGCAATTTCCAACTTTGCTTCGCAGACGTCAGAACGGCATAATGTTCCAGAGGTGGAGGCGGCTACTTCCCCAGAAGTCCTACTAAACCCCCTTACAATTGCGCGTAACGAAAACGAAAAAGTCCTTATTGAACCAAGCGTCAACAGCATCAGAGTCAGCATTCGGATTAAGCAGGCGGACGAGATCGAGAATATTCTAGTGCACAAATTCACCAGATTTTTGACTCAAAGAGCAGAGGCGTTCTTCATTCTACGACGGAAGCCTGTAAAGGTTAGCTACCCTCGAAACATAGCACATACCGCGGAAATTGTCATGGCTGACATAGTCTAGGGCTACGACATATCTTTTTTGATAACCAATTTCCATACAGAGGCTATGTTAAAGCATAAGCTAGTTGACTTTATCATAGAGTTCATGGAGGAGGTGGATAAGGAAATATCGGAAATGAAACTCTTTGTGCGTAAACGGCCTTCGCGCCCGACTATGCGGACTCTCTGGCTACCTCCTCATCGGGCTTATTACATCAAGTTTCCTCTACTAACCGTTTTGTGTTTAGCTGAATGCTAGGGCGAGATTTGTGGCGGAATCCTTTTTGACTCCTGTAAGTGTAGTCATCACTTTCGAAGATTTATACGGGTGCTAATATTTGTGATGCAAGTTTGATTAATTAATTACATGCCTTGTACCTCCGTGGCAATGGGCTTTATGCGATATTTTTTTTTTCTTCCAGTATTCTAGTTTATATCCTTTTTTGCCCAGCTATAATTCGGAATGTCATGTCCGTTTTGAGCCTTTCCCTGGTGTAGATTCTAATAGAACCCATTATGTTTCCTTGTGCAGATTTTCTGTTCTAAGGCAATGTAAATTATGCCGCCCAGCATAATTTCCTTTCTTTTCATTTCTATGATCTCCTCTCGGTGGAATATATATTTGTATCATTTCACATATTCCACTTCAGTATTTCGTTTTCTTCTACCATTGAATCATCTGCCGGACATGAAAAAGCGCATTACATTGATTGGCACCAGTCAGCATTATCCTGTTTTCTGAGATTTCTGTCCGCATTTCTCACTGGCCATCAGCCAGGCTATTTCGCGATTTTGAAGCTTCCATTCATCAGCTGAGTGGAGACCCTCCGGACGCAGTATTAACATCATATCCGCTTGCTCTTTTCCACCTCGCCATCGAGTTATCTATGTAGGATATGCCTCACATACACAGTTATGTGATTTATACTGAACTACAACATTCACAAACAAAAAGCTGGACTTTTGTTAAGTACCACAATTGCTTTGTGAATAGACCAAAGCCCAAGGCATATATGAGTTTGATCATTAACATCCAATGTGATGCAAACCGAACCCCCCAGTATAACTATCCTTCTGGTCATAACATACCTACCTGTGCGAAACCTCTCATGGCAGTTCTAAGCAACGACTAAGCGGAACACACAAATCTCATGAAACAATTCGGTTTTTAATTTCATGTTTCATCCATTCTCCCCTCTTTCATTAACAGGCACTACAACAAACACCTCCTCTAGTTGGCTTTTGCTGCCAAATGTGGGATCATCTTTCCTCTTCCATTTTACCCTTTTGTTTCGGCAGATTGTTCTGCTGTTGATCGAGTTTGGCACGCCCATCACGCACTCGCGTCGAGCTTCGTCAAGAAGAGTTTCAAAGCTATGGCCACTTTTTTCAGGTATAAAATGTCGGAAAAGGCTCGAGGCTACTGGAGGGAGAACCCGCCTAGTTTTCCGTATACCGCTCCGGCGATAGTCGCTTCTAACCATGACAGTGGAGAATCTGAGAACGATTTGTTGGGTCACAAGCGTGGACGTACCCACATCAGCAGCGATGGATATAAGTTCTCAGCCTCAAGGTATGAATTTTGCAGCGATTATGGAAGTATATCCGTGCCCTCGGATGCGACTTCAGAAGAAGAAACCGAAAAATTTCCTGATTTCGTTGACAATGGTTTCAATGCCCACAATTACCTCCCAGCTTCCAACGGTAGTCAACAGTATCACGTCCCTCAATACCTCCCACTTCAGTTGGCTGGATACACTTACTATCCCTGCAGCAGCCCCGAACAGAAGTCAACCGGATATCAAGTGGGTTATAACTTCTATCCCAGCGTGCCATATTTGCCACGTTATTCTCCTTATGTGATGAAAGCGAGCCATCATCTCCCGATGCTTGATCAGGGACTTGGAATGGGTCAAAATGACGGGCTCAATGGCAATTTTAAGGAATATGAATGTAATAAACTCACGGGTCTTGCTGATTCTGTTGTATCTATGGGCCGCCCAAAAAATCCTTCAGCAGTGAATCCAAATGCCGTTGGGGCAAACCGTCACTTTGTTGGGGTTACTGAGACAATGGGGCAAAAGGGAGGTGATGTTCTTTCGTCTGTCACTCTGGCGACGTCCATGGAACATGATCCTTCATTCTTGACTGCACGAACTTTTCAGCTTCCATCTGACCACAACTACGCCACGCAGCATCAGAACCCAGCGCCAGCAGCGTCCCCGATGACTGCGACCACTGCGATGGCTGTCACAATGTCAGCCGCACATAACGGTCCTTACGGCTACGCTGGCAATCCGGTCTGCTACCCACACGCGATGCCGTTCGACAACGGGGCAAAGATACAGCCTACCAACCCAGATTTGGGGTTATCAAAATTACCAATGTGCGTTATATCAGATCCCTGGCGTGTTCATTTCCAGTATTACTCCTCCATCATCAAGCAAGCGTGATAGTTCCGGGGTTGTTCATGGGGCCTCTGAGAAACGGACGGATTTCTTAACATGGAAGTCATGCTAACATGATTCTAGATCCCTTATGCAGTGACCAAGCACGAGATCCTGCAGTTTCTTGGTCGTAACGCCAGACCCTTGACACCTGATTTAGGATGCGCTGTGCATATTATCATGGAACGTTCGACTGGGAAGACTATGGACTGCTACATTGAATTCCCAACTAAGGCCGATGCGGAGTGTACGCTTGCTTGGATCAACCGTGGTTTAGACACTTGCCAGACTCCAAAATTGGGCAATCGTCATGTGGTAGTCAGAGCTAGCCATCAGGACGAGTTGCTCAAAGATCTCTTTCCGCGTGCCAAAAACATTGATTGGAGAAACGGTATTCCTCATGTGAGGGCTGGAATAGAGAAATATTGCTCTGGATTTCAGGGTTTTTTGACTGGAGAGGAAATTTTCTGCACGGTTCGCCATGCTGAGATGCCTCAACGCGTATGTTGTAATAATACATTGGGCCGCTGCCTGGGAATTCTTAGACACTGATCTCCCTGATGTGACAGTCCGTTTACTGCGCAAAATGTCTTCAGCGCCCTTACGAAAATATGATGAGTACTTTATATAAGGTTCGCCCCTTCTCCACGATATTTGGTGACGTTCCTAATCCCAGCCCCAGTTCCCTTGGTATGCGACCTACTTTTACACCGTGGAAGATCGCAATCAGATTTTTTCTGCTACTCTTCGCCTGATTCATGCTTTGGTGCCGCAAGTAGAGCGAGGACAAACTATTGGACTCGACTCGCGCCTTGTTTGGGAGCTACTAGAAGCGGGACTGCGCTGCCCTGTCTTTAATGATCGCCAGAAGTTTGTTCTCAATATTGCAGCCAAAAACTATCGCGTGGCTGCATCTCCCACTGCACGATTCTGGCCATTTGATACACTCACCCGTAAGCCTAACGCTACTGAGGAACACGTCATGGTATGAAAATCCCCAAAACTTAACCTATTTGCTTATGCTAATGCCGTATCTCATAGCAATATGCTGAATTGATTGTAGCCGGTTCTGCTACCAAGAACCCTGGCACCTATGTCCTGGCTAACACCTGGCATCCTGTCATGCATGCAGGCTCTCCTTTTGGGAAGGTCTGGCTTGAGTGGGGCTGGGGAAACACCCATCACAAATGGCAGACCGCGGTGGACTATGAAATTAGTGTTTTGACACAGCTAATCACTGAGGGTGTTAAGAGCAAACGTGGAACAGAGAGTCCTTCTCACTCTCTTCCATCCTCCGCTTCGTCTCCTTCAGTTTCTGTTGACGGTCCTTCTTCGGTTGCGGGGCCTATCTCTGAAAACATTTCTCAATCCGTTTCGCCCGCCATGCTTCGTTACCCGGTTCGACATACCCACAGCCTAAGCCGCCAGGCCAGGTCTGCTCCCATCAATTTCATCCATGACGCGTGTTCAACCAATGTGCCAGACTGCAAAGATGATGCCTCCCGTTCTAATCAGGCTAATCGTCGCAAACCCTCCAACTCCTTTTCGGGATTCGCTGATACTTGCGTTATCCCCCATAACATGTTTAGAGCGGTGGGTACTCGTCGCCGCACCCGCGCTGCAACCAATGGAAGTCGTCATTCTCCAGTGCCTGAGGTCGATGAAGGCTGCTATGAGCGATCTGTATAGTGTTCGCATATCACATACTTCCGTTAATGATCACGCAGGTTTCATTAACTTCACGTATTTCGCTCCCATCTGAGGCTCCCAACTGAGCCACTCCAATTGTTTTTTTTTTCCTGGGATTTTTCTGATTTTTCTTATTTGGGTTTCCTTTTGTTCTTGTGATCTTTTTGTCGGAAATTTTCTCTTTGGGCTTCATTCCCGGATATACGGCTTGCCTCAATTGCGCTGGGGAGAAGGACGACCAGTGACCTATTCCACAATGTCCGTCCATAAGAATAGTGCCTACCAGGCGAGGAAGTGTTGGTCGAATATCATATTTGCCAATGGCAAAACCGGGGCGTAAATCTTGCAAATTGGCTTAGTTTTCCTCCTTCCTTTCTTTCTTGTATTTTCTTTGTCTATCTCTCGTTTCCTTTGACGATGGATTTCGACTTTCATCAAGTGGAATACTGCTTCTCGTACCATGAAAGCGATTGATTTATCTGTTTGTTTGTTTTACTTCCGTGGGGTCCAAGTGTGTAGCCATGAGTTACAGCGAAATTGAGCGCAGGAACATCCGCGCTACGATGATGAACAGGATCGGCCTAATGAATTACTGATGCAATTGTTCGCTTTAGTTACGTTTTTCGGAGCTTCCCTTCCTTCCCTTCCCCCCCCCCCCCCCCAATTTTCGTTTTAATGAACTTGACATTCGATTCCCCTACGTGACACTGTCGTATTCCCATGTGCGGCTTATCGTCTTGCGGGCCTGTAGCTGGTTATGAACAAAATATGTCAAGCACAGGTAGTTAGTTAGCCAGTTAGTTAGTTAGCAAAGTAATAACAAATGAAGGCCAAAAGTTGCCTATTGCATTATTTGCTGTGGATATAGAAAGACAATCGTCCGTGGATGGTAGCTTTCCTGCGTCCGGGGGATCACCAACCGTGGCATCAACGTCAGATTCTTTGAAAGGATAAAGACATTATCGCACGAAACATGTCCTCATAATATCTGGTATGCTTAAGGATGATTAGATGGAAAACTGCCCGCTACAACAGCAGCAAGCTATAGAAATTTTTATAGACCGCCTTGGATCAACTCAAATCAAAGATACAGAAAGGAGGGCTCACCCTCCTCACTCATAATATCACCAAATAGATCAAGTTTCCTTCGAGCAACCTTTGGCCCCATCGCGGCTCTACTCCGCCTTAATCCCTCCTCCCTTTTCCTTTCCCTTCGCACTTCAGGATCTTCCCAACCAGCCCTTCTTGAAGAAAGATCACCGGCATGCCCTGTACTAAGTTCCTGTAATTTCGTCCAGAATCTATCTCGCCGGTTTGCGTTCGTCTTAAACCTCTCATTTGCAACTGCAAGCAACATGCGGAGATAAACTTCAGAAACTAGGCTCTTAGCAATGACATCCTTGCTTTTACTTTTGATGCATTGTTGATGGAACCCGATGATGGACTCAAGGGCAAGTCCGGATGAACGGACTGCCACAATGGGGTACGCTTCCGAATCATTTAAACACCGCAGGCTTTGTATGCCACTTTCTCGGAAACCGGCCATTGTGGCAGCTGCGAGGACCGGCTGGGCATGTTGTAGAGATGATGCCATAATGTGGAGAATCTGTGATGCCATGTTAGGCATTATTCATACATTTTGAGGGGAATTGTGACTATTGCAGAAAAGTGGACAAACAACAACAGGTTGAAAAGCAGACACTGACCATTGGTTCAAAATGAAAACGGACAAGCCTCAAGCTACCGGAATGGTTTATTGTTCCAATTTTCTCGTCCATGGGAACCAGATTAAACATCCTGTGAAGGTAATTGCCTTCACAGTCCAGGTCTATCTCCACCGGCTCATGGGATACGAATAACCAGTTACCACTCCCTTTACCTCCCGTGGGTGCAAACTGCGGTGGTCTTTCTGAACTTTCTCCGATATCCCCCTCTGCTTCTACGATCTTCCGATCATCTTCTTTGACAGAAGAGCCTTCTTTATCTCCTAGTCCTTTCCTTTCTCTTCCACTTCCACCCACTTCTAGGAATACGCTGATTCTACCGGCGCAGCTGCTTGTCGTAACCAGGCCAGGCATTTGGTTGATATTGTGAATCAAATCGCGGATTCCCGCATCTATAGATCCCTTGGGTGAGAGATCTGTATATTCTTCATCTGGGACGGACAGATCGCGTATAATCTTCTGCTTTTTAGCCTTGAAGCCGGGTCCAGGGGAGGCCATTTCCACCGAACCGAGTTCGATTTACTCTCCTCAGAGCGAAACAAGATATCGGTCCAATCGGGACAGGATCAAAGAGGGTTTATGATTCAATCAGCTTTGTCTTAATTATGATAGTGGCTGGTAGGCAATGAAACGTAGTTTAGATTTCGCGCAAGTTATATTTGCTCTCCTGACGAATCTGCTATTGAGGACAGAGGGTGATGTAAATATGGTAATGGATGCCCGTGAAAAATCCACATGCCTCTTGAGTATTTTAGCTGTTCTCCCCCACCAACAAACAAATGCAATTTCCCTTTTTGCCCTGTCCCTTAGAGCGCTCCATCCAAGACAAACAATTGGAAAACATATTTCACTCGATGCGCTGAGAGCCAACTGACAATGCTCCCATTAGTTAGTTAGTTTCGCGCTAACGAGCTGAAGCTTTGTCTCCTTGGTCTCTTTGGAGAATCATTGGCTTTTCCAATTGGCCTTCAATGAATTTCACCATTTCAAACGATAATAAATAGCTTGAAAATCCTCCTCGGTGGACTAATACACGTACCCATCCGTTGTGACATATATTTGCTATTATGTGTGCTCTACTAACTATGTTGTAGAAACCATCCACCCAGAATGCCGAGATCTCCAGCCAATATGCCCAGACGTTCCTCCCGACTCGACCTCCGATCAGCGGCTGCCGAAGAACAAAAGAAGCGAGCCTCTGACAACTCGTTTCCCACCCCAGAAGCAACCAGAAAATCAAAACGACACAAACTAGCTAAAGATAAACACTCAATCAAAACGAAACCCGCCAAATCGACTGAGGAAAAGAGCAGATACTTCAGGAACCAACCCGCGGGAAGCCTGGATGCGGAGACCACAGAACTCTCAGGGATATCTTCTACTACACCATCGGCTTACGAAGAGGGCGGCGAGGACTCCCTTTCTGTACCATCAGCTACAGATGAATTCGAATCCGAATCCGAATCCGAATCTAAACCTACCAAAAGGCGCGGTGGTTGGGGTTGGGCAAGCGGACGGAAGAAAGCAGTAGCAACCGCACAGGGCGCTGCCAGGGCAAAAGCCGGTTCATCTGCTAAGCCAGCAGAAAAGGGAAAGGAGCTATGGCGGGAGGGTGTGAAAACCGGTCTAGGACCTGGGAAGGAAGTTTTCATTAAGCTCCCCAAACCTAGGGATGCGGGTGATACACTCTACGAGGATCATACAATTCATCCGAATACAATGTTATTCCTCAAGGATTTGAAGGCAAATAACCAGCGTGAGTGGCTGAAGAGTAAGTACAAACGAATGTTTTATGTGGTATTGTTTATTTGCTCACCAGGAATAGTGCATGATGCGGATTTTCGGACCTCAAAACGCGACTGGGACACATTCGTTGAAAGCCTGACGGAGAAGATCATTGAGAAGGATAGCACAATTCCAGAATTGCCTGCTAAAGATTTGGTATTTACGCAACATGTTGACATCATCCGCCTCGACAGAACTAACAATGTCCCTTGGGGTCATTTTGCAGGTGTTCCGTATCTATCGAGACATTCGATTTAGTAATGATCCCACTCCGTACAAAGTATGTCCCGCCAGAACTCAGTATCTTTCCGCCTCAAGCCTCAGTTACATTGTTTCAGAGAATTGGAATATCGCTAACGCATTACAAAGCCTCATTTCTCGGCAGCATGGTACGCGTTTTACGAGTTGACCGCATTTAACCGCACTGATCTCAATGACGGCGCAGTCAGCCAAAGAGCAGAGCTGATAAGTATTTAGGTCTCGCACAGGACGCAAAGGCCCTTACGCCGCATATTACGTGCATGTAGAGCCTGGTAGATGTTTTATTGGTAAGTTGCACGACATGTGTGCCTCCTCGCGTGATATCCCTTACTGGCAAAATTAGTCGACCCTCAAGCAGGGACCTAAACCATTGGACTTGGTTTACTTTGTCCATCATATATAGCGCTGTCCGTATTTATTTAGTTGATGGTGCCCGGCGATAACTGGCTCGTTCCCATCTGGTGGTGCATATATTTGAATATTGGCAAAGTGAATTTGTTGCTTCGACAAATCGAGTGAGAAAAAGATGCGAATCTGGCCTACACTGACCATAACCTGAATCAGGCTCGGGCCTCTGGCATCCAGAAGCTGACAAGCTCGCCCTGCTTCGCCGAGACATTGACCAGAATTCACTGCGAATCAAGAACGTGTTGAACGCAGTGGACGTTAGAGAAGAGATTTTCAACGGCATTCCGAAAACTAAAAATGAGGCCGTTTTGGCATTTGTCAGTCAGAACCAGGAGAGCGCGCTGAAAACTAAACCAAAAGTAAGATAAACAAATTCTCATCTATGTAAAGTCAGCGTGGAATATAGGTGGGATCTTACCCGTCCACTTCCTCGACTTTCCTTCATCACACCGTTATTTTCCAATGACCCGACCTCAAAACCGCGTGCATTGAACTGTCACTTCCAACGCAATCCAAGGCGTGAGTCCATGTCACCAGTGGTCTAGAATATTCCCTTGGGCTTGCCGATCTCTTCTTCCACGAGGTGTGACAGTTGTACAGTGGATTTGAAATACCCAGCAATTCCCTTATCAAAAGACCTTTCATGGACCCAGAACTTCATCCCCAACTCTTGGACCATTGGTTGGCTCATTGTTGTCTCGTCCTCATATCCATGTTAATCCACGGGTTGTCTTTGATGGAAGAGAGGTTTGTTGAATGATGGGCTTGTCAACGGGATGCTCCCTCGTTTCCGGAACCTCTGGGCCTTAGCACCTGGAAGGATATCTATGATGTTTCTCCCCTGATAATTTTTCAACAGAAGTGCCCAAGAGGATGGCCATTCAGCTATTTTGAAGCACCTCTGGAATAAAGTTAGGGATGGAGTTTCCCGCGCGTTCCGGCCCTCCGCGGCATTTCGCTTAGCCGTAGAAGGCTTAACTACGATTTGCCACATCTACGCTTCTACCGAAGCCCCTGACTCCCCTCCTCCAGTTATTGATTATTTCAGAGTTAACGCTATTGTTTCCTTTGTCCACACCATCCGCCCATTCCAAATTTTCGGCCTTCTTAGATTCAATACTAACACCTTCCCTTGTTGACCAGGGTTACGATGCTGATAACAAGAACATCGATCTTCTGCGGCTCCGTAGCTTTACTATGAGCAAGAAGCTTCAGGACAAGGATCTGTTAGGCCCGACAGCCCGTGATCGGGTCGCACGTATTGTTGGGATCATGGAACCTTTCGTAAGACAATATTACTCCTCCTCCTTCCTCACCCCCCGGTTTAGCCTAGAGCGGTCTTTTCCTTTTTGACTCCTGCCGGGCACCACTACACCAATCCATGGCTTCAGTGTCTCGTGGAGAGCCCACACTCAACCAGCGAAGCCCCCGGCTCCAACGATCACCTGGCAAGGGTTGGGCAACTAGAAAATTGTTTTGTACTCCACCCGAATGTTTGGTTCTCGCGAATTCTCAATAATACAGTCGCAAATCAGACCTCGTGCGGGAAGTTACCCAGCTTAGGGCACTCCTGCGTCCTCAACCCGGACTCCCCATCAACCTAGCGATTCTGCGCTGATGCTTTCCAATAATTTCATATAACCTTCTCATCATACTTTTCATCCACTCGATTCAAGAGTTTTTGGGGCTAACATGCATAACTACTGATAGGTCACATATCTAAACAGTGTTGTGATGCCTGACCCTCCTTTAGGGGAAGATCATACCGGCGATGATATCGATGGAGACTCCGACCATAGTGAATCTGGCGAAGGTGCCAACGAACCAGAGTAGTAACGTCGTTAGAGGTAACATGCTGAAAGATGCTGGTGGTCTCTCCCATCTGTCTAGATCCTGGTTAATGCAACAAATATGGGCCCTTAGAAGAGTAACTCAGGTGCCGGATGCTTTGGTATTAGCCAAGCAACCTTCCCTACTCGCCTATGCAGCAGGACTGCTAGGATTTATTTTGCCTTATTAGTCGTGTTGTTTTCCTCCCGTATATCTCCTACCCAATCCTTTTGCATTTACTGGTACCCTATCCCGATCATTGGGACCCATGCAAGAAGCCAATCCGTGGAGAAAGCCCTTGCATCTCCAGTCAACAACTTCCGAAGTTCAAAAAATTGTATCCATTCAATGCAGATTTTTAGATTTTGTCCTATCATTATTGAAGCCTACCGTCTATTGATGCAGATAGCCCTCACAAACAGTGCAGGCTCGGGCGTCTCCCAAGCATACACAACCGTCAACAGTTACAAACTTGCGTTTTGTTTTAATAACCAAACATAAGAAAGGGAGGGCTCGCTCGTATCCCCGAGCCTCCACTCGACTTTGCCCCGTTGTCTTCCCTCTTTCTACTCCTTTGTCCTGCTCCTCTTTATTTTTTTGACTCTTGGTCCCTTGTCTCCCCTTTCCCCACCTTTCTAGTCTATCCCAGGACGAAACTTCGAGCATGAATTGCATGTCTCCATTTGGTTGGAACAAGCCCTTCCTCTCTCGACTGGTAGGATGGTAAGAACCTCCAACTTAATTCTTCTCCGAGAGAGGTGGAACCCCAGCTTAAGTGGGCCCGTCTTGCGAACAGATTTAAGTTACAGACATTTCTTATCCAATTCGCAGAGCTGTTATAAATTCTACCTAAGTAAATTTTTATTTCTTTATATTTTTATTCTTTTGCTTTTGCTTTTTGCCTTTTTACTTTTTTACTTTTATTTGTATTTTATTTTATTTTATTTATTTATTTTTTTATTTATTTTTTTGGACAAACTTGGAACAAAATGGATGCGCCCGCTGAACGGGCCCCTGAAAGCGCGCTCGCAACCTGTGGCGGGTAAAATTGCTAAGCTGGGGCGGTGATCCTCCCTATATACGCAGGGTTATACATATATATAATATTATATATAAATATATCTGTTCTGTTCTGTTCTATTCCTAGCTCTGTAGAAAGTACAGTAAGTATCATCCAGGTGAGCGCGCGGGGGTTTTCATCCATCGTATGGATAGAGCTGGTGATGCAGTTATATATTACATTTATCCAAGGACCCGGAAAATGCAAAGCAGAGTGCTTCTTACAGTTCTTGTGTTCTACACGTAACAATAAACAATAGTATATATAGTATGCAAATCCTAGATAGACAACTGGGGGTTATCGATGGCATGTTTGTTTCTTGATTTCCTTCCACGTAACGAGCACTGAAGGGGGGTTTCATAAATTCGTTCTCCACCCCGGCTTCCCCCGGGGGGCGGGTTCCGTCAGCCTTACCATATGCATCTGGAAAAGAAATCTGCTCGCAGGATACTATGGGGCTGTACATATATAGATATAAACTCTTGTGAATCTTTAAGCAGCTTCTGGCGAGGGTTTGAAATGCAGAGACATAGTAATAGTATACATACGCTGCCCTCTATAATAATTATTATAATTCGGTTCAACAGCTCAAATGGAAAGGAAGGGGAAAAAAACAACAGACAAGAGACAAGATTCACTGTAACCACTACTGCATATGCCATCCTCTTAGCCTTGCAGACTTGGAAACAATCGCCCTTGATCGCTGTTAAAAGTCTCAGTCAGAATAACATCAGTCAGAACAACATGTTTGCTGAGAACTGCCGCGTTGTCTATATAGATAGACAGTGCACACAAAATGTACCCAGGTTAACGTATAACACAGGCATAATAAAAAAGAGGGGATAATATATATGTCTCCCTACTCATTTTGAATCATCAGATATGTGCACCTTGGGGTAGCCGTGGCACAATTATCCAGAACACACGTACGTCAGATCAGTAGTTTGGGAGGGGAGGGAATATTAGGAGCGCCAATCCTTTCCCCTCAAGGTGCAAATGATGGATTGGTGTGATTCTGCAAGTTGCCCTAAGTAGATATCACTGTAGCAAATAGAAGTACACTCAAGTACTTTTTGTATAATGGAGAAGTTGCCAGAAGGGAGGGATCAGCTTCCCCTCTCCGCCTCTTCCGCCCACGCCAATGCGTTTCAATCATCCAGTTGGGAATGAGAAATTCTTGGTGTCAGGGCTATGGAAAGTCCAGTGATGTTGTGTTGTCAATCACACACTCCTCCAATTTTTATTGCAGAAAATGCACGATACGGAGCAACAGAAGATTTCGATATAATTGCGTTCCCTATTGAGGATTAGGCAATGTCTGGTCTGTCTGGTAATCACGTCCGTGCAGGGATGTGTGGTGTACGGAGCCACATACAGTTTATCGCAAATGCATGTAACTAACTTTTTTGAGTTCACTATGTATGTGCGCCTAGGGCCAAAGAGTGAAGTCGAAAAGTAAAACATCCTATCTCACATTTGGACGCGAACTGGACGGCGATATTGGCTAGATTTGTAGGAGCGAACCTGACAGAAACTAAAGCGCGGAAGCCAGTAGCGGTGCGGAGATCAATGGCTCATCTCATTGATAACTGGTGATGAGCTCATATCAGTGGCGCAGATTCAGCTAATAACCATAGTCTTTCTCTCTCTTTTCTTTTTCTTTTTCTTTTTTATTATTGGGATCATAGCCGTTAGCCCTATCAGTGAAGTAAGTAAGGTTCATAGGTCGAGAAAGTGACAGATCGGGCAGGCATTTTTATCTCCCCGTCGCCTCGTTTTTATGGCTTTATGAGATAAAATGTGGATCATTCATTTTTATTCATTTCGGCGAGAATAAAATCTGCAAGAAACAATAATAACAATAAGCTTCGAGGAGCAGCCAGGATGTGCATGTTCCTGAAGAGATATGCATCCGCCCGTTTAAAAATTAGAAAAGAGATCTTTTGGCCGTTGTAAAGACCACAAAGGCATGGGCCTCATCGTAAATGTGCTCAGTATAGCAGATGCACAGTGTTGCACTTTGTGTATCGCATTCTAAACAGGCTCTGTTCCTGGTGAATCAGCCATTATTTCCCCGTGGTCGTGGATGAGAAGAGAACAGTCGTAATAGTAATGTTCCTGCGACAACATTGCATCATCTGGATGGATAAATACGGGGTACTTAAAACTCCGTGACCGAAGGTGTGCCAAATTGTCACTCTGTTGTTCTGTATGCAAATGTCGTGGCTCCGGATATCAATCTCGGTTGTCCGTATGTGTCCCAGGAGCTTCCACAGTTTCTTCATAGGGATGTGCATCTGAGATATAACTTCCCTCTTCTTCTTTTCTCGCCCTGTATCACTGGGGCTCCTTCCTCAGCCATACGATGAAGCGATGACAAGCCCGCCACGCCTGAAATCTGATTGTTCAGGACAATGAGAAGCCAAGAATGGCCAAATCCCCCATGTCTTGGTGGCATGGTCATGGCGAGCTCGGATTGGCTGCTTTCCAAACACATGACCAAAATCATATGCGGGTCTAGGCGGGAAGACAAGGATAAGGTGTGATTTAAGTTTGTGTGGAACCAGAGTTGGGTAGCGAGGGGGCCGAGGGATTGCAAACGAAAAATGAAAATCAAGCAAAGATCGAATGGAAATGGGCCAGTTGGGATCCAAAGCCCAGATGTCCTGCGTGTCCCTGTGAGTTTTGCGACCTCAGGCAGCCCACTTAGCCCAGCCAAATGGATGTCTGGGTTACCCACCAGCTGGGACCAAGTCTACTTCCTTGACTTCAAGTTCGTCTCGCATTTCCGTGCTCTCACTGGTATCGAGTGGAGATGTGCCATTTTGGGTGAAAGATAGTCGGATGGATTACGCAAGGGAGGCGGTGACAAACTTGCATTAGCGGCGACGTTTACCCATTTCCTGGCCTGTTTGCTGGGACGGACAGACGCAGTCTAGCACCGACTAGCCAGCCCAGAGACAACGCCGGATTGGCCTGTGCCCGCGATGGATGGGGCACCACCCAACAGCCTACAGGGGGGCGGGACTAAGGGAGAGCAGGAACTAGGAAGAAAAAAGAGGGTTCGTCACGAAGGTCAGCTAGGGAGCAAAAACGCTTGCATATGCGCCATGTGACTGGTCCGATGGACCTTGTGCTGCCACTCCAGGACTCAGGTCTCCGGACTCCAGATTCCACGCTGCCCTATAGTCACCACAGTACGCAGTAGCAGAGTACGATGGACGACGACAGCGAAGGACAGCCGCCGAGCCCGGTTAGCGGAGGTGCAGGCTGGGGTGGGACGGCAGCAAGAAGGCGCCCGTTCGATTGGCCGTCGCCAGTGCTGGGTGCGGATTGCAGGGATGCCCCGATTGACCCGAACAAAACGTGGGTTGGCAGGGGTTTATTCGAGTACGGCGCCGTTCGGTCGTTCTGTTCGGTATCGTCTGCGTATTTCCGCACGCTGGTGTACCGTATTATCAAAACGGTATGGTACCTGCTGTTTTTCCCTTACCGATACCACCCAAAGTTGGGAATGCGGTCCAACATGGATAGAGCTGCTTCCCACGCATGTTGCCATATGCAAGTGGGTTTATCAGGAGTTAGCTGATTTCTGCACTGTTGTCTAAGCGATCATGGGAAAGAACTGGATAAGCCGATCAAACCTTGTCGGGCAGGTATCAGGATTGTATCCTTTGGGCCTGAATCCTCTCCGTTGCTCATATCTACAGAGAGAGCCGGGTTGAGGGGTGTCATCGCAGCCTCGCCATGGCTGTCACGTCAGTTGCTAGTTCATACCAAAAGAAATATGAATATAAAAATAAAACACCTTCCGATCTCAGCGGGATATTCGCCCTCCAGCAAGCTCGCGCTCTGTGGAGAAGGAAGAGAAAGAAAGTGGCGCAAGTAGGTTACTTCGCTCATTCTACGATCATGTCATGTCGTCACAGATGAATGGGAGGATGAACAAGCACATGATCGCAATGCGATGCAATGCCCCGCGCCTGCATGCTTTGCCCGCATAAACTTGAGAGTCCACCTGCCTGCCTCCCTGGCTGGTGTCTGGGGGTGCAACATCAGTCATGGTTCCATGTCAAGCACAGGGAATGTTGTGGTCAGTCGATTTCTCGGATTGCTCATGCTTTTTTCTTTTCCTTTTTTTTTTTTTTTTTCTTGCACGGCTCTCGGCTGAAGTGTCGGCCAATGATTTTCTACTTTGCTCCTCTAGCTTCCCGTCAACTTTCAAGCGAAGGGCGGGAAAGGGGAAACCAGCAGACGGGAGGCAAAAGAAGCAAATCCATATCGGTGTTCCATTCCATTGGCTGCAGAAGACGGATCGTCGAGAATAATGTTTGCCAAGTTATCATTCGGGGCGGCCCGTCACCGATCAAGGCGCGAGTGCCGGGTTGGGGGATGGGTTGGGCAGCCAAATAAGAAGCCGGGCCATGGGAAGCTAGCGGGAGGTGCCTGTAAGCTGGTTTTGAGGAAGTCTTGTGAGTTGTTACAACTTACAAGGTTCCCAGCCTGGGGAGACAGAGAGATAAGTTAAGAACTGCGGCTGGGCGGGAAGGGAACGGACGGGACTGGGGCCAACGTGTTCGATGTATGCAAGGAAACTCATGCAGCTGCAGGCGGGGATGAAATAAATTGGCGGCCATGGAAGAGCCGGGGTTAGGCATCTTAAGAAAATATCAGAAGAAAATGTAAAAATATAGCCATCCAAGACAGCGTCCAATGCAGCGCCAGCCCGTGTGATTTGCTGGGCGCAGCCGAATTTCGTGGTGGTTGCCTGATACGGACAAGATGAGGTTCTTGCTGGCGCCGCTGAGCTGAGCAATCGTCTGACTGACTGGCAGAGGCAATTTTAAAAATATCCATGGATGTTTATCTTCTTTCCTACTACATGTGAACCCCCAGACTTCCAAGGTTCCAAAGATCTATCGCTGACCGAAGAAAAACGACAACCAGCATCAGTGGCGGTCATCGCCAATTCCAACCGGGAAACAGACGTGTCGCATCAAAGACAGAACCCGCTGAGGGTCATGATAGCAATGGTAGCCATTGTCTGTATCCTTGATGCACTCCCCGATCACAAGACCTGCGGCATGTGTGCGTGATTATTGCAGTCAAGCAGCTATCCCGGCAACTGCCAACAGCCAACCGATGGCTTTGGCTTGAATTCCTGCCTGTCCTAATCTCTGCATTTCCCTAAAATCTGCAGCGTCCAGCATTCCTCCACCAGGGATGGATATTTACACCCTGGCCAAGAATTGACTAATATTTTAATGAGTTTAATGCATACAAGAGCTTTACACACAAAAATAACTAGTGTTCAAATGTAGTTCTAACCGTCACGAAGAACCCCTACATGATACATCTATTCAACTATCACACTCTCGTCTCACTCATCAATTCACGGTTTCTGTGATTACTAGCGAAGTGACTCCTTGACATATATCTTGTATATTCTTACTAGAAATAAAACAGCTGATTTACTATTTCATCTCTTGTATCCTCTTCATCAGTCAAAATCTCTCAAAATAACTGACTAATTTGTTGAAAGTACATATATGTTATAATAGAATTTATGAAACGTTTGATTTGAACAGTCTGATGATTATAGACGAAATGCCAAAGTGACGGATTGCTCGTGTAGAAGAAAATGAGAGATTAAGTACTAGAGATACTGTAGATGAAGAGGTACCACTGTCACTATCAATAACTACTCTCTCAGAAATCATATATATATTATATTACTCTAAATCTATAGATGTTATTATACCATATTGATTATAGTGTAAGCGGCGGGCCAAGGAGAGGTCCTTAGGACTCTACGAGGAGAAAGCTATATAATATACGGCGTAATGCGGTGTTATATGGGAAGGGATTCGGACAGAAGGATCAGATATCGAGGTAGAGGTAGTAGAATGTAGGGGCGAGACTATATCAGAATGATTCACTGGCCCCTAAAGAGTTGGGCCAGCTGCTATGCATGTAAAGCTGCTGTATGCATTAAACTTATATTAAACTTAGTTAATTCTTGGCCAGGTGTAAATAGCCTGCTTCTTGGTGTAAATATCCATCCCTCCACCGCTATTTCGTGTTTTACACCGCAATTTTTCCCCCTCGCATTCATTGTTGAGCTAGAGGGCTGGTTGTCCAGTGCAGTGCGTGCCCTCTCTCGTCTGACATTATCCTTTGAAAAGGTATTCCTGGAAGTACGTGACACCCAACGCATTGTCCCTCCGTCAGTGGCGGTAGCGTACTATGTCTGAGAAAAAAGCCCCGAAAACCTGTGCGGAGATATCCAACGTTTATCTCAACCTCTCACAAAAGCCCTAAGACACAGATGCCACCGTCAATGCAGTAGACATGTGATAGAGGTGTGTTCTCTTCACCAGCTGTGGGTGACAGCTGAATCCGAGACATTAACATTTTCATTTAGAATACGGAGTACTTGTATGTCTTCTCCGTACTTCCTGACATGTCGAGCCGGAGCAGCAACCCCGTTCTTATCTAAAATAATCGACCTTTCGTGGAGCCATCCATCCATCCCGGTTGAAACCGTAACTATTTTACCCGGGAGGGACACGGGAAATCCGGGTTAGTGCCTCTGCTCCGCCCCGGTCTCAGCAAATCAACCATCTTCCCTATCCCCTGAAATAACCCCACGCGTCTTTTCCTGCACGTTTTTGGAGGATTTTGGGGCGTTCAAGTCGACAAATCATCTGTAAAATGCAATCTCGTTGAGTCGTTGCCTTTCTTTGGGGAGGAATAAAATTCTAAACTCTCATTTTTTTTCTTGGAATCCCTGACTGGCTTAAGTGCGAATTGAGTCCCACTTATGAGCAAAAAGGAAAATGTTATGGATATTGTTCTTTATTTGTAGCCGTGGTAGATATCCGAACTTGGTAATGAGATTGCACGGTACAATCAATAAACTGCGTGCATTCATCAGCAAACCATTTCATGCAAATTACTAGTAATTCGTAATGCAATTTACGAATCAGCCTTCTGTGTTGTGTTGGGGGGTATGGATAGGTTCGTCCCCTCTACTACCAGCATGGCGCTGGTGTGAGAGAGCTCTTTTGCCCCAGTGACCTAACATTCTGGGCTGAAATGTCTATTATCTATTATAGGAGTAATCTCGGCATCACTTGTCAGCCCTGTGGTCGAATTCCTATTTTCGCACTTAGCCCTTGTGTACACGCAATATTCCCCGCAAATTAGGGACTCTCATATTTTCAACCAATTGGTTGAAAATATACTCCATGCCGCTGTTAAGATTAACAAGAAATAAAGGGTTGTATGATACATGTGTTTTTGAACATCCACCCCCATGCCACACGTCATTGTACTGTACTCCTTTGCTTGGCAGCGCCTTGGTACCCCCCAAGAACATCTGAAATTACAGGGGTTGTCTCTATTTTTGGAGAAATGATATGTATGTACCTAGTCCAAAACGGGCTGCATTCTATAGGTGAGGGCGAACTGCGTACGTAGGTTTGATTAATTGTTGCTTCCTGGACGTCCCTGCTTTTAGTTTTTCTCAATGGGGCATTTGTATATGTTTATTCTTCCGCTTCTTTTTTTTTTTTTTTTTTTTTTGGACAAAATGTTGGCATGATGCCACGTGACGTAGTCTATGTAAGCAGTGCTGCGGCTGCTCATGTCCAAAGAAGCGAAAGAAGATTATATACATTTCATAATTGAATCAATGAGATAGCAGATGCTTGTCATCGGAAAAATTCGACTTTTTGACCGATTGATTAGACAAAATATCAATTTTTCGATCTTCAACTCTGTTTTTATTTTTTGACCTGTTACAAAACAATGCCATGCTAGAGTTCTATTGAAATCCAAACCAGAACATTCCTCATAATTGCGCTGTTTAACACAGAATTTTAGACAGCTGGCTTTTGAATTTTTTTTTCAAAAACGTCACCGACGGGACCTAAGGATACTCACCAGCTCTGAAGCGAGAATTCCTCCAGTTGGCGGTTTTAAATACGAGTACTATCCTTGACGCGAAGAGGAAGTATAGAATGGGGTCGGGTTCATCACCCAACTATGACATAGAGAGTATTGCAAAATTTCTGTTTGCTAAAACGGAATGCGAGGGCTCACCGATGCTCATCGGTCAGCTGATGATAGCGGTTGGCTGTAGCCTAAACTTATGACTGCGACGAAGAATCGCTTCCTGGTCAGCATGACCTACCCGGACGGCAGCTTCGGGGAATTCCACGCGACGCGGCTGTTGCGAGTGCAACCGGTTCGTTG
>NW_001813980.1:148440-152462 GCF_000149585.1 Histoplasma mississippiense
AAGCAGGGGGGGGAGGACCGATGAATGTTTCAATTGGGGCGCGAGAACGAAATGGCAGGGGGATTTTAGCGGGATAGAGACTTGAGCAATGGATTTTTGAATGGCAAGTGTTTCTTGTGCTGTACGATAATAGGTAGGTAGGTCCTCATCCTCGGGGTCCCCTGAGGCCCGTCAAAATTTACCTACGTGGCCCCATGGGGATTTTAAACACAAGTCTCAAAAAAAAAAAAAAAAAAAAAAAAAAAAAAAAAAAAAAAACAGCTCAAAAACATACCATCACATATTGTTTGGAATGTAATTTAGCGGACATCTTTTTTTTAAAAAATCAACTATACGAGACTCTACAAATGGGATTTCCATGAAAGAGTGCAGAGTATGTATCAATATCTACTATTCATACAGATTCATGTTCATCTGCAAATTGCAGTGCATATCTTCTCAAACCACAGGTCGTACACTGAATTTATATGACCAACTGTCGAGATATCTACCAACATCCCTCATTCTCCATAACTGTTTCATTGAGTGGTCGGTCGAGATCGAGAATGGCATGGTGATAGCGTCCGCTGGGCTGTTCCAGCATAAAAAGCTAACCCTCAAAACTCTTTTTTGCTGCACGCTTTTCGTGTTACTATGACTTCCTCCGGAGGGCTTTGAGAAACAAGAGAAGGCTGATATTTTTGAGAGACAAATTGCTGAATTGGTTTTGCGTTCCGTTTGTTCTTTTTTTTTTTTTTTTTTTTTTTTTTTTTTTCCCTTTTATTAAAGGACGCACTAAAAATCTGCTCTCACGTTCTCATGAGTTTAGGTCACATCGGAAATCCCCAGGCTATCTTTCGGGTAATCTCCATGAAACAAAAGAGAAGAAAGTCGGGTATGGATATGGATGGAATGCTAAAACTACGGCGTAGAGAAGCGAGAAGGAGATAACCAATAAGAGGAGGAGTATTCCATCTCGATGTTGAACGCTGATTCCCAATTTCTTTCAACCCTTCAGAGCTCTCTTGCCAAAAGCCAAGCTCAAGGGGAGAGAGCCTATTACCGCCCTCATCGAGTCTTGGTTGAGCGTCATCCGGTATCATCCTCCCTCGTCCATTCCCCAGGTCGAGAGGCGCCAGCCAAAATCAATTACGACCCGGCCAACATTTCCAAACCGTAGTCACCATGCACATCCACCCCGCCACCCGCACACCCTGCAGCACCGAGTAAAGCCGCAGCCGACAGGGGGCGACCATACGCGCTGGACCTACACTTCAGCTCCAGCGATACTAGGATCTGTGGTTTAGGTGGTAAAAACATCAAATGAACCCGTCACCATTTCCCCGACATTCCCCACCCCGCGCACGCCACCTCCACATGTTTATCCAGGTTGCAAATCTCAGTGCTAGAAACTGGGAGCAAAGGAGAAACGCGCAACAACCGGGGGTTGACGGAAACAACAGAAAAGAAAAACAAAACACCGGAAAAACAAAACAAGGGAAGGGTTCCCAAAAAGAAACATATAAAAAAAAAAAAAAAAAAAAACCGTGCAGTAGTGTCCGCGTGAATGCATGGGCATGATGGGTCTCGTCGATGTTTAAACTCCGACGAAGAACAGGCCACGGAAACGCTCGGCCCCATACGTTGAGCGTCGGGGCGCTCCTGGGTTCGTGAGCGTGCGTTGAGGCGATCCACTTTTTACCTTGTTGCGGAATCGGAGTGTCGCCTCCCCCACCCTGCTTGATAGAGTAAGTAAGGTAACGATAAGGAGATAGTAACACACTTCCCAGGCCACCCATGGCCGGGGTGGCCTTTGTCGGGTGGATTCCGGGGGCTCCACAGGGCAAATCTATCTGGAGCCGAGTTTCGTTTTATGGTCGTTTTTGACAAGGCGGACGGTGAATTCAACTCAATCTGGAAAACAACGATCCCCTCTTTCCAGGGGTGAGTTACAAGTCCAAGGTAGTGTCAAAAAAAAAAAAAAAAAAAGCAACAACAACAAAAAAGAAGGGCGAACCCTTATCAAAGCCGCATTCGCTACGTCATCTAACTGTTAAGTAAATCATGCTTGAAAGATGAACCACCAGTTCTCCCCCGTGATGAACTGTGGTTTCAATGTTTCATCCACACTCCTGGCTTCAACGATTTTTTTGTTTTTTTTGTTTCTTTTATCTTTATGAATTCAACACCAACATTCAACAATGCTTTTCCTTACTTATTTGGAATCATCAACGTTGGAAGGGAAAAAAGAAATGACACATTGAATCGTGTTCAGTTGCCCGTCGCTCTGATCTTGATGGAGAAGAAAAGAAAAGAAAAGAAAAGATAGCGCGGCCCACCCACCACGAAAAAGGCCAGGGCGCAAATGCCACCACCCAAGCAGTTGGGAAATGGTTGGAATTAGGTCCTTAGTGCAGGGTCAAAGGACTCGCTCGAGAGGCGTGGTAGTTAAAAAAAAAAAAAAAAAAAAGAAAAAAAAAGAAAAAAGAAAAACCCAAAGTGGTGTCACCCGGATGGCAGAGTTGCGCTAGTCGATGCATTTTAGACGAAGAATGTGTGTTGGGGGTGCTAACTCTGGGATAGCGCTAAAGATTAAAAAATGGGTTTTTTTTAATTATTATCATTATTTATTTTCTTTTACTTTCCCTTCCCTTGCTTGCCAAGGGTGAGTTGCACTGTACTCCGTACACGTACGTTTTCTTGATGTGAGTATCCGCCACGGACCGAGCAGCTGCATGTCGGTTTACCGCACCGCACCCGCACCGCACCATACCGCACCGCACCACAGAGGGGAAATCGATGATGGGGCCGGCATTTTCGCGAGAACGGCTGTAGTTTGTTTGAGGTAACATTGTAGAAGAGAGACTGCCAGAAATGCTACGGTATTTGGGAGGCTGTACAGAGGAGAAGAAAGTCAGGATGAATGTGTTTTTTTTTTTAACTATCTGATTTTGTTATTTTTCATCCGTTTTGGGGAGGAGAGTTTGTCCTGCTATTCGCCTGGGGTTTATCTGGTGGCGTTCGGGCGGCACCAGTTGGTTGGGTCATCTGCAGCCCATCTGGCATCTGCCCATCATCATCGTCGTCAGCCAAGGTTTGGGGGAAGGAGGGAAAAAGTTAAGTTAAAAATGCCAGCATTTCCTGTTTCAAGCCTATTGCTTCCTGTGCGCCCTCTCACTCGCTCGCTTGCGTTCCAGTAGAGTTTGTCAGCAGTAAGCTGGGGTCAGCAAAATGATAATAATAATAATAATAATAATAATAACAATAATAATATAATGGATAATGGTAATAAAACACAACACTGTGGCACAACAAATCCCCGTGATTTTCGATTGACACAAGGAAAAAAAAAAAAAAAATAAAATAAAAGACGAAGAAGACGAAGTAGAAGAGCCGGTAGCGTACCCCCCAGGACATCATCGTGCATGCTTGGACGATGGAAGTTGCAAGGTAGTTAGTTAGGGGGGCTAGGGTACCATTGACCTCATTGTGCATATCCATCCGGCCTACGCAGTTCAGGGCGGTTTCAAAAAAGTTTGGACTCGCGCTAAGAATCTAAACCGAAATACTGACTGCGCATAACCAAGCATCAAGGTAACGGAGTATTTGCCGCCGTACGTACCATCTGACTTTCAGCGGGCTTTGGCGGTGATCAATGCCTCTCTGGCTTAGGCACGAGCGCTAGCCCCAAGCCTCCAGATCCTTTTCCACTAGTATTGAGATTTCGGGTTAAATTACTAGTGTGAGCTAGCACTGTTGAAACCGGCGTCTGTAAACGCATCGTACTTTGGGGGCTAGCGACGGGGATCCAACTTTTTTTTGTGTTGTTGCCCAACGAAGGATTTGTGATTTCTCATCTGGCCGTTTTGTTTGCAAATTGCAAAATGCATGGGAGAGAAACCCGAGATCCCTCTCCCTCCATCTCTATCTCACTCTAATTATATTTAATTTATTTATTTATTTATTTATTTATTTATTTATTTATTTATTTATTTATTTAATTTATTTATTTAATTAATTTATTTATTTAATTTATTTAATTA
>NW_001813980.1:152562-154121 GCF_000149585.1 Histoplasma mississippiense
ATTGGCGGGTTTGGCGGGTGGGGCGTAGGAGTTCAGCCCAGGAGGGCGTCTTGCGGTTCAAGAACCAGCCCAGGCAGAGCCCGCCACACGAACCCACGAACGGAGGATGGGTAAGGAGGGAAAAAGATCTCAGGCAAGAATGGTTTCAACCAGCACCAGCCCAGCAAGCATCAGCGCCTCGCGAGCTGAGTTCGCAAGCCCACAGTTCCTGAGAGATATCAGCTCAGCTGGAAGGAATGTCTTGCCGTGAAACAGGCCACCTGATCTGATAGAGCCCTGTACGGATACGATATTGCTCACACATCGCGTAAAATATTTTCTACAGTACATACATACATAACATACATAACATACATACATACATACATACAAGACAAGTACTGTCAAGTAAAGGGCCGTACATACGGGTTGGCCTCAGGATGGCCTGCGAAACATTGTTCTCCAAGCGGGCCTGGGGCCTGGGGCCTGGGGCCAAGTGGCCTTCGGAGGAGAGTCCGTTGTGGTATTGGTGTTGGTATTGCCATCTGCCGTGTGCGTATCGCTAGCTCCGTTAGTATTCCCTGGTTGGCGGCGGTGGTGACGGCGGCGATTTGACCCGCTGTGCCTGCAAGGTTGCTCCTTCCGCCCTGCGCCCAGCCAGCCAGCGCCGACTGGGGCCCTCAGGAGCCTCTGGAGCCGCTGGAGAGGCTTTGATGACGGGGGCATGCTGTATTGTAGTGGGTATGTGTATTGAGGGATACAAGGGGCGTTATTTTTTGATGGAAATTGGCTTTATTTCTCGCCGTCTGGTCTTTTATTATTATTATTATTATTTTTAAATTTTTTTTATCCATTTTCTCAGTGATTCATTCGCTATTCTCATTGATCGATTTACATATTTTGACTGACCTCGTTGTATTTTTGATGCCAGGAGGTTTTTTCTGATCAAAAGAAAAAAGAATAAAAAATAAAACAAATCCTGGAATCCCGCCCTCTCTGGCAGACAAACTTTTTCTTCGATTCATATCCAAGAGAGTTTGCGGCACCCACGGTGCGGTACCCACGGTGCGGTCCCTCCCTTCCCTTCAGGAGTTCCACGGGCAAATATCCAACAAGCCGGCCTGTCCCAGCGTTACCCTTGCTGCTATTTGCTCATATTATGAGCTATGTCCAACTATTTTTGACTATCACCTGCTGGGGTTGCCGTTCCGAAAGAATCAGAAAGGCAAATAGTCAGCCCAAGTGGGGATACTTTCGAAGAAAGGGAACCAGGGAAAAAAAAGGTTGATGCCTCCAGATCGAATTCGATCATCCTTTATTGACCTGACTCTTTCTTTTTTTTTCTCTCCCTTGGCGAGTTGGCATCGCCGTCCTTTGCTCCCTGCCAACGTCTCGTGATACATCACGACCTTCTCTTCCTCATTTGCGCTGTATATCCCATCCCTCTCTTGTTCTTCCTCTTTCCTCGCCTTTTTGTTTCTTTTCCTATTTTGTCTCTTTTCTTTTCTTTTCCTTTTCTTTTTTTTTTTTTTTTGCCATCTTCTTCTAACCGGTTTATTCTCCTATCCCACTTCAACTCA
>NW_001813980.1:154221-242882 GCF_000149585.1 Histoplasma mississippiense
CCGGGGGCGGTGACTCTTCCGTTTACCAGTGGCACTTTATTTTCGCCTCTCCTCTCCTCTCCTCTCCACTCCTCTCCTTTACTCTCCGCCTCTCCGCCTCTCCGCCTCTTGCCTCCCCTTTCCATTCTCCCTCTCCCTCCTTCTGCCTCCCCAGTCTATCTCAGGTCAGTGCGTGTGTTGACTGTTTTCTGTTGAGGGTTCGTTTGTCCTTCTGTTTCCCCGGCTTGGTTCTGTCGATTTGGCCGTGCAGGCGTTTGTTCACTGCACCCGTTCTTCATTCCCTACCATCGCCACACTGGGGAGAGCAGACAAGTGATATATTTTTTTCTTTTCTTTCGTTGTTGGAAGAAAAGAGAACAACGAAGAAAAGGCAGCCAAGCAGACAGGCAGACAGGACAAGCAAGCAACCCTACACCCCACGACATTCGTTTGTGACGCACGTTTACGGCATCTGGTTCCCCGTACGGACTCTGTAGGATCATTCCCCAATTAGACTGCCCTAAGTACCTACCCCGGCCCGTAAACCTCAAGCGCATCGTCCTGCGGGCCATCGTCCTGCGGGCCAACCTCTCTCCTTTACCTGCAAAGAACAGACAAGACACCAACCAAGACACCAAAGGATAGAAAACATATCAAAGCCCGATTCTTCTACCGTCCCATTTCTGTCGTTATATAACCATTGGCGGCGGTAGTCATCAAACTGCCCGCTGCCGGCCGCGCTTGCCCCTCGCTGAAGCAGGTCTGAGAAACCCAGCTTTGCCCGCCCACAGTGGAAGGGCTATGCTAGTTGCCGAGTCTCACCGATTGTGCTTGCAACTGGGACGTCCATCCATGCGCACATAGACATCACACAGCAGAAGCGCCGCACATTTGATTCGGCCCTGATCCCGGTCCCGGCCATCCCGCGCGTCGTGACGTCTGTGTAGGGGAGCTGAACACCTATCTCCCTTCCAATCCCTCCTCCACCCAAAACCCTGCGGCCCCTGTTGTCACGCACGAACCGACGCACGAACCGACGCACGAACCGACGCACAGGCGACGCACAGCTCTCCTTCCAGGCCAATCTATATACACATCAATCCTTCCATCTCTCCTCGCCCATACCGCCACCGCTGCAACCGCGCCGTTTTCACCTCTCTTCCCTCCTACTTCTAGCGAAAGAACCCCCCCGCGCTCCCTCCCCATAACCCCACGGCTACAACAAATGTCCAACGACCCCACCCACCAGGGACAGTATCCACCTCCTACATGGTCCGCCGGTCAACCTGATTATCCTCCTTCATCACAGCATCCTGTCCGTACTCCCTCCTTTCCTCCTTGCCGCCACCCCTTCCTCTACTCTTGCCCAACCTCTCCATGATATTTGCTTGCATGCTTGCTTCGTTGCCTGTGTTGTTTTGAAAAGAAATTCTCTGTACCTTTTTGGTTACACCTGACTTTCCTGCTCTCGCTATCAATTTTACCTTGCTCTTCAATCTGCGGGTCTTTTCTGTTTAAACTTGGAACACCGTTCTGACCCAAAGGGGAATAACACAAAAGGCCCAACCCTCCCAACAGTCTTACCAATATCCTCCGCCGTCTACAATGGCCACGATACAACCACACCTCCAACACCCTCCGCAGGAATACCAACTCCCTCCACCACATGGAGCATACCAACGTCCTGCTGATATATATGGCCACCCGGCCCCAGCTCCACCCCCTGTGGTTTATCCGGCTGCCGCTCCAAGACAACGAACTGCGATAGCCTGCAGGTATTGTAGGAGACGGAAGGTTAGTCGATCATTTTGTACTCATGCCTTGGCTGATGTTCTTATGCAATCAAGGATTATATATTTATAGCAGCTAAATTAATTTCCCTTGCTCTTTCCTTGTAGATTCGATGTTCTGGATTCGAATCCTCTCAGGATGGACGATGCAGCAATTGCGTTCGATTTAACCAGGAATGCATGTTCACGCCGGTTTCATCGCAAGCGCAAGCCTTTGTCCCTGCCCAAGCAGTTTACAATCATTTTCGCACCACGGCACCACGGGGCGGCCCTCGAGCAGATGCGATCCCATTATATGGTGCACATGGCCAACCACTTCCTCCGCCGCAACCACCACAACACCCACAAGATGGACCTCTCCCGCCTCCACAAAGTTTATATCCACCTCCCGCTTATGGAAGGCCTCTCGTCGACGAGCGCCCTCCACCCCCTCATTTACAACCTCCACCTATGCAACCAGATCATGTGAGTCGGAAACGTCCCCGCCCCGACGAGCCTTCCCTTCCTCATCATTCTCGCGACCCTGTTTCGGCCTCGAGTTCTGATGTCTCACAATTTTCTGGACAGAGATCCTCGGTAGCCTCGCGTGACTCGAGAGAATACAGCTTCTCTGAATCAACCACCCTTCCTCCTGTCTCAACGGCTGTCTCTGGGGCGGCATTCACTAGCCATACATCCCAGGCGCCGTACGACAGACGTTCGTCGTCACATTCCCAATATTCATTCGAGCATCGACATTCTTCGTCGCCGCACGGCTCTACATCGTCCAATCTCCCATATCCACCTATCCAACAACAGCACCCTCCACCTTCTATGCCAATTAGAACCCCACCCCCAGGGCCAGCAACTGGCTCATCTGGCAGTCGTGGCCTGAGCGTGAGGGAAATGCTGGGTCCAGATACCCAAGTCACACGAAGCTCCACCGACAGCGACATGCTCAATGCCCTGAATCGGAGGGTTTAACTCTCGGATTCGATGGGCGCCTATATCAGGGTATTACGTGACAGGAATATGGGGAATTACGAAGTAGAAGAGAAACGCGATTAAATTATGAATCAAGTCAGAAATACTCTTTTCGAACTGAACACGGAAAGAAAAAGTAAAAAATGTGAAAGCAGAAAAAAAAAAAAGAGAGGAGAGGGGGTTGAGGAAATGTCGTGCTGGTCACGAGATTATTCGTTGATACTACAAATTGTTTTAACATTATTTTTAATTGAGACGGCATCCCTTTTCACGCGGGCTCTGAGCATTCCAGGTCTGCGTTCCGACGTCCAGAACTCCAGAGCAGGAGTACTACAATGCATACAAGGAAGGTGCTCGGGGTGGATCACATGACTACTTCTGCCCTAAAACCATTTCCTGGTAACTGCAATCGAAAGCAGCTGGTTGAACAGCCAGGAAAATTTCTCAAGGATATGTAACTGGGTCATCTGGTTCCATTATATTACCTAGGCCATCAAGCGTGCTCATCCCGAGGACACAGCTCGCGTCACCCCTGCAAAACCACGTCTAAACTTCTGCGGATGATCGGGTATGTCTCTGCAAAGGCACAAATTTCACAAATGAGCAGCGTGTGACCTACGGTTCCAAAGGGTCACAGTTTTCGCGGAGCTTTGACGACAGTCTCAGTATATATGCGACAATAGCATCCTATCAAAGCATGTTCATCCACCGTCATGCACGTTTGAGTGCTGCGAATGCTTGGTCAGGGCGTATCTTGTTCGTTTTGGATAACCGGCGACTCTATTTCTAGAGGCCTTGTTTCCCAAAATCGGGCCCTGTCTGCTTATTTGAAAGCCATTGGTAGTTTTTGTGGTGAAAAATGATTCCATTCCCAGCAATGAGAATATCCCACCGCATTTGGACTTGGTTTCTTGTTTCTTGACTTTGCTGTCCTTTCCCCCCTTCCAGCAGATTTTTCCTCCATTGCATGCGTTCTCATTCCCAGTTACCCCACTTGTTTTGCGTTTAATTCTCTTTCCTCCCTTTCATAAACAACCCGCTAAAAGAGTTCACTTTATATAAACTACATGGGGCGACCCGTTAATCACATTTTCTTCTCTCCTTTCCTGCTTCTCCTCATCACTTCCCTCCCCCCCCCCAAAGACAAAGAAGTACCTAAACAGCACCAAACCAACCGACTCTCGGGCCACGTATAAAGTTAACTAGCGAGCTCCCAGGAAGGAAATTGAGCATGGTGTTTTTTTATCGTATTTAAATATACGTACCTATGACACTAATAGCTTCAATTCTTTTGTTGGTAGCCCGGGCCGAATCAATACAATGATAAAAAAAAAAGAAAGAAAGAAAGAAAGAAACACTGTTTAGTATTTCTCACCCTATGTTCCCCTTCCTCCTTTTCAATCCCAAATCGGTTTCTGCTTTTTGCGTTATTGTTTTGTGTTCTTTTTTGTTTTTTATACGCTCGCAACGTGCTGTTCTTGTTTTTCATTTCCTATGTCTTTGGGAGGCCTTCTGTTTTATTTTGTTTTACGTCGTCGACAATTCAGGAGGCTACTTGTGAATTCTGTTTTTATTTCTTTTGTGCACTGTTTTCGTTTTCGTTTTCTTGTTCTTCGGGCATTTTATTGTCCGAAGACGTCGAGGAGACATTACAAACGGGCAAAGGCAAAAAAGCAAAGGGTTGTTGGAAAAGAAAAGGAAACGGAAAGGAAAAAATAAAACTAGTTGCAGGTTTCGTCCTTCTCTTTTATTTATCTTTGTCTCTGTACGGAGTGAAAATAGAGGCGAAGTAGCGACGATTATCACCTTTTTTTCTTTTTTTCTTCTAATTCCTTACGTACGTCTCCCGCCTTTTGCCTTTTTGTCTTTCTCGATCGTTCCCCCTTGTCCCCTGGTCCTTTTGTCCGATCTACAGTCGTGGAAAATTGGCTGGCCCTTGCTCTCTTCCATGAGAAATGCGGCATAGAAAAGAGCGGACCTGAGAATCTATTTGGATGCAATCGCCAATATATGTTTTGGCAAGGGAGAGGTGATATCCCTGCACACCGCGTGTGTGTACGATGCGAGTAGTTCGTGTCTGCTACGTTTTGTCTTTTCTTTTCTTCCTTTTTTTTTTTTTTTTTTTTTTTTTTTGGGCTGTTGTTTTTCAACTGGGAGGCTTTTGTTCAAAATTGCATGCATGTTATGCTCGGGCACGATAAGGCAACGAGCGATCTACAGGGTGGTTGAACGTGTTTATTTTCCCTATTTTTTGACAAGGAGACCGGGGTGCAACAATACATACATATATACATATATAAACTGAGGGAGGGAAACGTTGCAAAATTGGGATGGGTGGCTTTTTGTGATCTGCTTGTTTTCGGTTTTTTTTGGGTGGCTTTTTTGTTTTTTGTTTTGTTTTTTTTTTTTTTTTTGGTTTTGGTTTTGGTTTTTGCGTGTGGATAACAAGACTGGTTTGAATTGGTGATTGGTCTGCGGCGGCTTTTTCTGATCTATGTGTTTTGCCCTTCTGTTTCCCGGCACCCCTTCTCGTTGTTTTCGGTGGTGCTTTTTGGCGTGCCTTCCAACCTGCCCGCCTGTTGTTTGGTTTTTTGGTTCCCCCCTTCCCCCCTCCTCCCCTTTTTTTTTTTTTTCATTGACTCTATTGGGTGGCCTTCTGTCCCTTTTGTTTTCAAAACCCCCTTTTGCGTTGGTTGCTTTTTGGGCTGGGGATATGAGTTCGATGCGCTGGAATCAGATTGGAATGGGGGTGGTAGTAGTTTGTTGTGCGTGAAATTGATGAGGACGATGATATCATACGCAAGTTAAGAGCTTTTTTTTTTTTCTTTTGCCCCCAAGTTGCTGCTAGTAGAGGTTTTTGGGAGGGTTGTGTGAATTGAGCGAGTTGGAATTAAAAACACTGATTAGAGAAACTTATGGTAGTTGTTTGTGTCCCTTGTATCTATCTATCTATCAAGAAGAACAGAAAAAAAAGGAATAGTTCATATGAATCCGCCTAAACCGAATGGGCCAAGGTTGAGGATCCTGAAACCAGGGAACGGACCCGACTGGTTGGGACGCGGCGAAACTCTAATTTGAGGTTGGCGCGTACGCTGTGGGTCACGGGGTAGATAGTGAGATAGAGAGCCCATATTGCTTCTCCTGGTGCTCGCAACCACACACTGATAGCTTGCCCCGGAAGTGACCTACCCAGTCAGTCAGCTACCCAGTCAGTCAGCTACTCAGGCCAGCGTCTCTGGAAGTCAGAACAGCCTCTCAACCGTATTCTCCTCCTCTTCCCATCCGCCTCCCCTGACCAAGCAGGAGCAAACAACAAGTCAAGACGGGCAAGACGGGGAGAAAAACAGGGAACAGAGGAAGCCAAACATGCTCTCAACGTCCCTTCAGCGACCTCATCCTCCTCCTAAGGTCGCCACTCAACCACGGAAGAATAAAGTTCCCTTCTGTTCCTCTTTTGAATCAGCCCAAAAACGTCATGCTGACTCAACTGACCTTCTGTCTTTGACTCCCTGATCCCCAGGGCCAACCGCAGTCGGATTTCCTGTTTAGCTTCGAATCAATAACGGAGATGGCGTCGACTTGCATGACTTCGAAGATTCCCTTGAGCGATCTAGAAGGTGAACATTGGAATATACGTTCAAGCCAGCGAACGGACATCCTGAAGCAGTTGGAAACGCTTTTAAATGATGTGACCACCGTGCTTCTGGGCTTTGTGCCAAACCGCGGGTGTTTCGAAATTGGAGAGCATGATTCGCGATGTGAGTGAGATGCCTAAAGCCTCGGTCACTCGTGGGTTTTTGGAGGCAACCATTAAGGACTCCGATTCACTCGTCGATAGATGTGAGTGTCACCGGTACTTCCACCCATAATAGAAAGCTTTTCTGACGCGCATTTTTTTTTTTTTTTTTTTTCAGGGTTACACCACGCAAGTGTAAAGAGCAGCGCGTCATCGATGCGTCGGTCATCTTCGGCGAGTGACCAGGTTCGTCAGCGTAAGTCAAATGGAATCGCAAAGTTCTAACAACTGAAATAGTGCAAGACTAGGGATAATTATAGGTGCATCCTCACAGGATGGTCCTATCCAGAAGCGGCGCATATCTATCTACCCATCCTGTCTTCTTAGAGCGGCACAGCGAGAACCAAGAGCTTCTCAGAGATTTTGGGATCTCCTGGAGATATTCTGGGAGAAGGAACGGGTGGATAGATGGAGGACAGAACTCTTTCGGGATTCGCCAAACCTGACTCCTTATCCTGTCGACACTTGCTCGAATATTCTTAGTCTCGATAAACGTGCCCATGCGCTTTGGGGGGCGGGTAGGTTCGCGCTGCGACCTGTGGCTTTGTCTGCTAATCGAAAGGCGATGCAAATCGAATTCTACTGGCAAAAAAAAAAACCCGCGCACGGAAAAGATGAAATCAACTTACTTAGTGAACCGGAGACATCTCGGGGCCTCTATGATTACGACGATTGTGAGGGTCTGTCTTTTATAACAGGCAAGAGGGAGCAGAACGGCCAGCCTAGGTACGGGGCTCTTGTATCTGGGCAGAGAGTTACCGTTAGCACGGATGATCCGGATAAACGACCGCTCCCGAGCTGGGATCTCCTAGAAATGCGATGGGTATTACAGAGAGTCGCTGGGATGAGCGGGGCCGCCGAACCCTCGGATCATAAACGTGAAGACAGTGGAGATACTGACGAAATTGTCGTGGACCGTGAGGCGCCCATCCAACGTGTTAGAGAGGTGTTCAAATGGTTGGACTACATGCCCGAAGAGAAGAAGTTTGCAACTGATTTGCCCTCAACCTCAAAACTTGCATTGCAATAGTTAGTCAAGACGATGCAAGAATAGTTAACTATCTCTCCCCTTTCCCAGCGTTTGCACTCCACAGATGCCATGCCATGACATCTTCGGGGATCCGGCGTATAAATCCCAGACCAGAAACCGTGACGTTTAAAATTAAAGAGTATGTCCCATTCTATCATACTGCATGGATCATTTAACCGACCTGAGTCGGCAATGTTTATACATATCATGTTTGGCGGATGATGCAGGGTTGATATCCCAGTGGTTGGGCAGACCTCAGGCTTACTCAAAAAATGAGCTGCACTTAAGACAGCATTGAACTACAGGGATGTGACCATTGAAGCAGCTGCGTTAATGCCCCTCTGTTGGCTTATGTTTTAACACATCACCTCAGTGGTAGTAAGATTAAAACACATTCTCTAATCATTGTAGAGGATGTTTATATATTTTTTTTTTTCCAAACAAAAAACAGGGGACAAACAAAAGGAAAAAGAAAAAATTTGTGGGGTAATAAATTGGACCCCCGGGCTCCCAGAATTGAATATACTTATAAAAAGTAAAATATATATATATATATATATAATATATACCCGAAGAAAAATATCATACAAATATCATACACTTATCAGAGCAGCTTCGCTGAATCGAGATCTCAGAATTATATAAGTCTATAGTGAGATGAAATTTATAGAATATAAAAAATCTTTCTGTGGAAAAAGTATTCAGTAAGTATTATTATTAAACTAGTCTGACTATTGGCAACCTATTAAATAAACTAAACTATTACTACTAGCACAGCACCGAGAATTGTGGGAATGACTGGGCATGGGCTTCGTTGGCAATGGGAGCAAGAGAGGAAAAGGGGGGAGGGGCCGGAGGGGTCGGACCGGAGGAGGAGGGTAATGTGGAAGAATGCGTCAAGTCCATCCCGACCCCGTTGGGATACACCGGTCAAACTGAAGAAACAGAGAAGCATGGGAGATTGTTTGACAGGCTAACCAAACAGTAGACTGATAAGGTCCCCCGTTTGATAATCTGGCTAAACCGAGGATGACGCGGTAGTGGAAAAGGTAGTAAAAGTAATCCAGGACATCGTTATCGAAACCCATCCAATCCAAACGTCATAAATGAGAGCGGAGCGGCAACCAAATTGGAGTCAAAAAGGCGAACAAAGCTTTATTAAGGGCAAAATTTTCTCACAGAAAGAAGGGTGAAGGAGTTGACATAGCGTATAACGGAGAATAAACAACAACAAACGTACGAGGAAATCAGGAATGCGCAACTATCGAACAACAAATTAGCATAAGAACGAGCTCACAAACGGCAGCTCTAACTTGGGTCAAATTCCATACGATATTTTGTTTTAAAAAGGAAATGCGATAAATGCGATGAAAGAAAGGGATACACCGAACAAAAGGCTTTAAATAATCTGTCATAAGATACGACATTCGACGCGAGAAAATCATGTTAGCTAACAGAACAATTCCAATAGTTAATCAAGGGCGTTCGTTAACATACTCAAACAGCGTCAAAACGAAGGTGTATATTGGATGAAAATAAGAGCGGGGAACGCAAAACAAATCGAAAAGACAGTTAATAAAGAACCTTGATCATCCTCTTAGCCTTGGATGAATTGTCGACTAATAAGGCGCGCTTCTTCAGCACAATCTCTAAAGTATTAGCTACCCTGTGGAATGATGATGCTGCTCCACGCTCTTGTCTCAGGTGTAGCAGACTCAGATTCGCATGCCTGCCTCGCTCGAGGACGGTGAAGAATTCGCCACAAAATTCAACGGGCCGTAGGCGCAGGACTATTTGATGGGTCACGTTAGTCTATTCTCTCTCACACACTCTCTCCTCCATTTCCTTCCTTTTTCTTTTTACTCCGTCTCCATTGTCTGACGACTTACAATTTAGCTCCGCAACCCTTCCGGTCACAATACTCTTCGCCCTATCAAGATATACATCTTCCATTCCATATTTATTCCACTCGTGTAGGATCTTGACAACTTCTTTTATCGCGCGGAGTTTGGACACTTTAAATGCCAGCGTCTTCGATGCGGGCTTAATATGGAAGAATCTCGCGAACCAATTTTGGTTCCCTGAACGGCGGTGACTTTCGTTCTTCTTGGTGCCACGCCGTGTAATAGAGCTACTGGCCCTGCTGGGAAACGGAGACACAGGTAGCGCTACTTCGGTAGGTACATTGGGGTCGTTGGCTGGTTTTTCTGATTAGTGAGTGATCGAAAAAAAAAATAAAAAATAAAAAGATAAAAACCCTTTTTTGGAACAAAGGCAAGGGAATGAAAGGCTAATCTTACTTCCTTCGGCCGTTTCATGCACCAGATTTTGTTTCCGTGATATCCTCCGTCGGAACTGCCAAAATCGGGATTTCCCTACTTTCATCTCCAGCTTGTCCGTCTTGGTAGTTTTCGGGTGCTCGTCCGATTCTAATAACCCTGGCGCACTTCTCCGCTTACCAAGTTCTAATAGGCCCTGAACACTTTTCCTCCTACCAAGTTCCAATAGCTCTTGAAGGCTCTTCCTTTTCCCAAGTTCTTGATTATTGTCATCGCTAGCTGTTGCTAAGCACGGCGTGTCATCTTTGGAAGGTGGTGGGGGTGGTATTTGCTCCTGGCTCAGCGATCTGTGCTTGAACCAAGGCCATTTCCATGACTCTCCCGAATTGCGAGCGTCATTGCAACTATCCGGGGATCTTGGATTCTCTTCTATCGGCTCTAGTCCGCTGGTGTAATAGCGCGTATTGCTACTGCGTCTGCTAGTAGGAGCACTGCCAGCTGCTTCGTCATCAGAAAGGCCTGAAACAGATCTGTAGCGTCCGGCGGGGTTCGTGGAGGGGTTCTTCTTTTGCGTTGAGGAGCCGCCCGATTTTTTACGAATCGTCAACGGCTTTATCGCGTCCATGTCAGGAATACTGGATTCATGAGGTACCATGCGGATTGTATTTTCCGATTTCCAGTTCGTGATCTTTGAATTTCCGTATTCTGGAGCCTTTGCTTCGCATTGAATTTTCTCTATAATCGATGTGCAGTCATTAAATATGGCGTCCTCGGCGATGGATGGTAGAAACGATTCTGAAGTTTGGGAAAGCACTTCCGAACAGGGTTTAGGGATGTTATCGGCTTTAGGTGCAAGTTCATCTCCTATCAGACGATCAAGATGCGCAATGACCTCAGAAAGATATTGGGAAATGTCATCAGATGTTGCCTGAGCGGAATGTTCAATAAGTCGACGCCGAGTATCGGCTAACTCCCGAATTGTATAAGAATTGAATGAGTCGGCCGGTGGCTCTGGGAGTGGACGCATCTTATATTGGTCTTCAGGGCTGCTCACTTCCTGTGGAGTTGAAACTGAAGTCGGAGGGGATTCAGTCTGTCTTGCAGTTTCAACAGAGGGTGCGCTAGATGAGGTGGAAGTTCGATTGAATGCTTCCTCACAGATTTTGCCAAGTTCCGCCGATACTTTGATTGCCTCATCCCTCCAGTATTGGCCAGCGATGCGTTGTTTTGCAGGGTCCTTATTCATTTCATGATTAGGGTTCCTACGTACTCGAATAGGAGGCGGTGGAGTAGGAAGTGCTGGGCTGCTGAATCTATCAGAGGAAATCTTGTCCCTCGTCTCAGTTTCAGGGGGCACCGAAGATTGGGAATGTGTCTGTGTGATATCCGGCTGTTCTGTGGTTTGTCTCCCAATGGAACGTTGGTTACGGACATGTCTAAAACAAACATTTCTCTTGTAGCTGGCCGAACGAGGGCCAGTAAAGCCATTGCGGCGTCTGGTGGAGCTTGTAATAGAGCTTCGGGACTGAATTGAGGAAATAGAGCCTTTTCTATTCCATCTATTAGCGCCGATGGAGGAGCTGGGGGCAAATGAACGGCGATCTTTGGGGAGCTCCTTTTTCAGAGTGAAATGGCTTGGAGAATTGGAAGCCTGAGAAGAGCTATCGCTTCCTTTACTCTTTGGAGAATCTGACGACTGGCGGTGGACAGTTACATTAGCAAACTCTGCCTGAGGATTGGATATGGGCGATCGAGAGGACCTGTAAGGGTCATAGCTGGCAATTGTCCGAGCAGATTTAGGTTCTGGATGGGAAGTCTCTCTGAATGTAGATCGACCAGTTGCGATAGACAGTTGCGATCGTCGCCAGGATTGACTGGTATTGCGGCTACTTGTGGCTCGCGGTTGGGATTTTGCAGGGCCCCTTGATATGTGGTGGTAGTCACTGGCAGAATATCCGAGAGGGCCTTCGTAGTTTTCAAGTTGATCATCCCTAAATTTAGCCAGGGCGTGGTAGAACATTTTTTCATGGTTGACCCTGCGAACAATGTGAGTCATCGAGAATCCCTAAAATAATTTCAAGGGAGGACTTACTCGTCACTCAGCAATTTGCCAATAAGCTCCTCTACTTTAGCTCCATGCCAGAGTGTCTGAAGGCTTCTCAGAAGTTCCATATCGATATCCTGGCGACGGGTGATCTTCTTTCCGCAGTCCTTGTATGATAAAGGTGGTGGAGGCCCCAAGGAAGCCCCTTCCGAAGTCATCAAAATATGGTGTTTTTCAAACTTCTTAAGGAGCGGATGAGACCACATTTCATCGATGCTGATCCTGTCCCGTGGTTGCTTTTGTAATATACGCTGAATCAAATCCATTGCTTCGACGCTCAGCCAGGGGGGGAAAATATACTCTCCCTTCTTGACAAGGCGGAGTGTGTTAGGTAGATCGCCACCGTCAAAAGGGAGATACCCGGTCAGCATGGCAAATAAAATAATCCCGCAACTCCAAATGTCGGCTTTGTCACCCTGGTATCTATGGCCGTATATGATTTCAGGAGAGGCATAATGAGGGCTTCCGCAGGAAGTATTCAGCCAATGGCCCGCGGGTTGGAGAGCGGCCATCCCAAAGTCTGCAAGTTTGATATTGCAGTTGGTATCGAGGAGGATATTTTCTGGCTTAAGGTCGCGATGGCAAATATTGAAGCGATGGCAATATGAAAGTGCTGCAATGATTTGTCTGAAAAGGCGAACGGCCTCGATCTCGGGAAGAGGCCCGCTTTCGGAAACATAGTCAAACAACTCTCCACCTTCAACATACTCGAGAACAAGATATCTGATGAGGCAAAAGCGGTTTTATCCAGATTAGCCAAAAGTAGAAGTGAAACCTTCCAGTATCAGTGAAAGAAAGTAAGGGGTGCCATACAGCTCTCCACGGTTTTCCCATACGTCATACAAGTTAATAATATTCGGGTGCTCAATCAACTTCATTATCACCACCTCTCGTTCGATCCCAGATGGGATCACCCTTCCGCCAGGAACACGCGTTGTAAGCTCAATATTTTTGTCCATCGCAGCAATGCTCTGACTCTGCACCATTGCAGCAGACTTTTTGGAGACAATCTTAATAGCAGCCGTCTGGCCCGTGAGCGCGTGTTTCGCTAGGCGAACACGCCCGGTAGCACCCTTACCCAGAGTTCTTCCTAACTGCCATGGCCCAATATGGGTTTTCCGTTTGGATTTCCCGGACGCTGTAGAGGTGGATGATATCGCAGAATTGCGATTGGAATTAGGTTGTGATTCTGCCACCGTCGATAGGCGTTTGTTTTCAGCAGCAGTAGCACGCGCAGGTTGAGGAGGTACTGTTGGAGGCAGCGCGGCCGCTGCTGAGTGCACAACGTCATCTGCGCTGGGAACTTCTGAGGATCGGATCGACATTGGATATTTATGTGCCGGGGAAGAGCTCGATGGCTCGTGTGGCTGTTCTCTTGCTCCTCTTAGAATATTTGCTCTGTTTCTCGCTTCGCGCAGAGGAGGTCGGGAACGGGCCCTGAGGGAGTCGTAGTACATCATTCGAATATAGGATGGTAAATAAAGGGACCACCTTCATTCGAATAAAAGAGATCAGATAAAAGAGGAAAGCAAGGAATGAGAATCTGTCATGTGCGAGGCCTCAGAACGTGAGGGTACGGATGGATTCCACCGAGCAAACAGGATGGCTAAGCTATGCTCAGGTTTGTTGTAGTGGGAGAAAGTTTGGATCAGAAAGTTTCAGCAGCGCGTCTCAGGAACACGACCACAGCTGGGCCAACTTTGTCCATCAATTGGAAAATTGATGGCAGATCTATATACAAGCGATGCGATAAGATCATGCAGAGGAGCTATATCGTCCTCGTATCCTCATATTCGATTCGATATAGCAGCCTTAGACGCGGGTGCTACTATTCTACTTCTTCCCCTGGCCGGTGAGAGATAAGGTTGAACCTCGGCTCCCCTCCCGTGAAGGCAAAACGCGTGAAAAGGAGCAGATGAGTGCAGTTGACAGGCAGCAAAAGAGAAAGGACAGCACATGGAGTGAGATGAGCCCTCTGGAGTGAAGAGTTCCCGGAGCTGATGTTGTGTTGTTTTGGTTCCCCCGCGACGTTAGGAAAAGGCGGCGGCATCGCGCATTGGCCCGGACACGGGTATGAATGTATGTACACATAGCATATACACAGGGATGCACGCATCCCTACCTCACTAGAGCCATATTGAAGGCAAAATTCTGCATATCTCTTCAAACGGGTGCTGAACGATTGCAGCGAAGCCCTCACGAAAGCAAATGCCCTCTTGTCGTCTTGTTTGCCGAGTCTACCAGGGCTTGGCCCTGTCCATTCCACTCCCCCATGCCAGTTAGGAGCACATTGGTTTTGATACGCAAAATCGAATAGAGGGAAGGAGAAGCAAATTGCAGAAGTTTACCTCACCGAGGCATTGGGTAATTGTGACGACTTGAAATATGTATAGACACCATGCCCAGGGATGGATATCACGGCTATACATGCAGTCCATATGTGTAACTGGAAATATACCCTTCTAAAACAGACAGAAACAGACAAGCAAAACATATGAATCGAGAAAATATGTTCCTTCAGAGATCAAGCAGGCTAGGGTTTCAAGAGACAGTTGAGTGATAAGTCAAAGCAGAAGCAATGTTCCCATCACATTAACAGAGCGGTGGACCTCTAGGCCTATTTTCATAGAAAACGGTACTAGTAGAAGGAAGAAAACAATGGGAATCATAAATCGGAAACCAAGAGCGCTTCTCCAGAAAGATCCATGCCCCATTCCATGATGAGAGATAAGATCAATGCACAGCAGTGAAAAGCGACAAGAAATGCTGTATATAGGGTAGAAATCTAGACATATAAATATATATTCATCTTAGTATACACCCAAGGTAATGCAACAATGGAAACAAAACGAATAGTCTGATATGGCGGTTGTTGCTGTGAGAGTCCCAGACGAAAAGAGGAATCGTCGTTGAAATAAGACTCTGGGTGCTAAGCGAGGCAAGTGATGATCCCTGCATAACTAATGATTTATGATTGCTTTTGTCGTTAGTGGAGACCACGAACAATGGGAAATAAATGTATGTATAATAAATATCTCAATACAAGTCGCAAGCAGCTGTCATACAATATATTAGGGTGGCATCCCACCGGTCCTTGGTACTTGATATTTGGGGGATGGAAAGGAAAGAAGAAATACTACCAAACTAGAAATATATAAAAGTAAAGTAAACAGATAAAGATGTGAGCGAAACTAGAATGGAATAAATATGAAAAAGCTCCAGTCGTAAACTCTTGATTTTCGGCTTTAAATACTAGACCACTCCTTAGTCTCGGTATTATACTGGACAGTTTGTTTCTGAATCCTCCCATTTTTCAATGCCCCGTTATGCACGCCCTGTCCATTCGTCGAGGGTGACCCATTGGTCCGGGTAAGCCGATTCTCACCGGCGATGACAGTGAAATTAGCCATCGAGATCTCAAGGGGGCTTCTCTTCTTGATATCGGGGATCGCAAAGAATTTGGCATCAGTGCGTGTGTGCGAGAGGGTTAGCTCGAAGTAGCCCCGGTAGTATAACTCGGACCACTGCAGCTCTCTATTCTTGTTAATCAACGTTTTCGCCTGCAAGTTGCCGATACCAACATGGGATGTGGGCCCGCTACTGGTTACTGCCGTACCGGCAAATTCAGCACCAATGGCCCCCTCACCCGTTGCCGGGTCGTATGGATACTCGTCCAGCCAGGTGAGGTCAGATACCCAATTGGCATGGCTGTCACCTGCGATGACGATGTTGTTCCCAATGTTGTTCTCGTATAGAGTCCTCAGGGTACGGTTGAGATTGGACCTATAACCATCCCAGGAATCAACGTTCACGCCAAGACCTATGGATCCCAACTCATCCACGCGGGAGAAAACTAGAATAAATTGTTAGAATTAAGTTTCGGCTTCCTTTTACCTTCTTGGAGAGGTGGGGGTTGGGGGAAGGGGAGCATAGGATATGCGTGTACCAGTTTGGCTGCCAATGACTCTCCAGGTGGCCTGCCTCTTAGCAGAGGATTTCAAGCTCTCATAAAACCAATATTCCTGACGAGGTCCCATCATCGATCGACCGATGTCGTCCGCAATTTTCCTGATATAGCCGCTATTCAGATATAGATCCGTAATGGATCGATCATAGTGGCGTGTATCAAGCATGATAAGGTCGAAAAGGTTGCCGAATTTAAAGTTTCGCCAGATCCTGAGGTTGTCGTCCATCGCAACTTGCCTGGAAAAGAGAGGGAAAGGGAAAATATGTGAATGAAAGGCACTAAGTGAGACGGTAAATGTAACGTTTATTGCGGAATTTCCATACCTGATAGGCATCCATTCGAAGTAGGCACGGACCGCATTCATCTTGCGCTGGTCAACAGAAACTCCCCCATCGAAAATGAAGGACCCTTCGATATTACGGAGTAATGAGGATCCATCTCGGTACGTATTATCCGCAACCTCTGGTCAAGATGTCAGTGAAAAGCATACCACACCATGGCTGTCATGGAGAACATTGACTAACCATGATCATCCCACACAGGAATCCATGTGAAAGTCTGGTGACTCAAAAGTAAATCCTCATCCGTTTTATGAGTCGCGTGGCGCTTCCGATATTCGTAAAGAGTGTATATCGTCTTTTGCGGGTAAATTTTGCGCCCAATACTCGAGCCATCACTACAGAACGGTATTAGCATATAAAAAAGCTCAGAATGGTAATCGCGGGTGGATAACCTACCCCCCTAGCTCGTAAATGTAGTCACTTGTTTTTCAAATATAAAAAATGGTTAATTATCTGTAACGTAGAGGAATGGAAATCTGCTTTACCCTAAATGGACGACATAGTCAACAGAGTCCTTACGAGCTGTATTTCCGTATGCGTTGAAATATCCGTTGACTAACCCAGATGGTTAGCCAGCGTTCATATCCGTTCGGCTGTATAAATATGTAGTCCTTACCGAAGTTGCTGCAAGAATATACTGCGAGTGATATATCCGCAACCTCATCGTATTCCGTCGGGGACGTTTTCGCTCTTCCGATAGGGCTAGACTTTTCCGAACCGCAGACGTTGAACTTGTAGTAATATGTAGTGAATGGCTTCAAATGGGATGCCTCGACCTGATGGTTCGTTGAATCTGGTTCAGCATCACACCCAGCGTTTCCAACCAGCGCCATTGAGAGAAGTTTCTCTCTTACCTTGACAGTGAAATCAATATCTGAGCTCGTGTAAACGGTGCCGCGATCAGCAATCTGGTTGAAGCCCTTGTCCGGGGAGACGTTGTACTCCACGCATACGGGAGCCTTCGACACTCGCGCATTGCTCTCGCTATCACCATAGATAGGAACAGAGTCGTACAATTGGCCGCCACCTTCAGACGCAACACACTCATTAACATTTTCTGACGAAGGCGCGCATCGCGTCCAGAGAATGACGGAGTTGGGATAAGGGTCTCCGGAAGCGATGCCGTGCGTGAAATCCAAGTTGTCCACTGAATACTCTACCAGCGGATCTGAGCACTTCAACACCTTAGGAATTGAGATGCCGAGGGCAGGGTGATTGTGAGACGGGCTGCGATAGTTCAAGTTCCCGGCAAAGGAAGCAAGGGATGTACTCGCGAGCGCGAGGAGAATAGTGGATTGAAGCATGGCGATAGCTCAACGTGCCGCCCTGATAAACGTGGAGACAGTTTGCTTGCAGCAAAAAAGAGCTTTCCCGAAAACGCGAAATCTCGATTCTTTAATAGTAATGCGTCGTTTTGGCATGTGGCAGCCTTTTTAGAGCGACTGATCCATTCCCGATGCAATTCGGTGCCAAAATATCCGGGATATTTTTCGTCGACTTCTTCGGCCAACATTCTCGCCATTTCCCGCATTCTTACTATCCTTTTCCTTGACCAAACATAGTGAAAAGTCATGTAATAATTCTAGGGCCACGATTAGACAAAACGTCTTGCGCTGCGGACGGGTTTTTGGAGACATTGGTTCATAATAAACAGCAAGATCTGAGTTCCAACTCTCCGACTTGATGGCTCCAGGATTCCAGTTCGACTCCTATCTTGTACTCCACGGGAATACTCATCTCGACGCATGGAGGATATAGGGCCAGCGCAGCAATCAGAGACTACCTGAGAGAAAACTTTTGATCAAAAAACTGCCCCTGACTATGCCGAGTACGCCGGCACGAGTCTCCTACTGATCTGCCCTAAGTGGGCGCTTGCCCGCATCGCTGTGGATCATCCAATTCTTTTGAGTTTAAAGCATCATCCGCCCCAAGGCTGGCTTTCGACAGGTAATTATACAGCTTCCTCTTTCCATACCTTGCTCATCTGTGCTTCAAGTGGCTATCAAATAATACTTTGCAGAATTCTCTATTTCAAAAATAGTTATTGGAGGGTTTAGCAGGAGCAATTACATCATTTATTGATTATTTCTGCAGGTCAACTAGTAAAAAGCCGCCTTGCTGGAAACTGAGATATCCACATGCCCTCTTTGCTTCTCTCTAGGGACAAATTTCACCTGGATTCTGTCCTTGGGCGTGGGTATGCTTGTTGTCATGGCCATTTCTCTTCGCGGTTCAAACCACTTACCATCCTTGGTTACGGGTTCCAGATCAAAACGGAGCAAAAGGAGAATTACAAATGACAGGACCCCCGCGGTGATAAAATGGCGCCCAGGACAGAGGATTGACCCACCGCCAAAGGGACGGAACGCCGCTGGGATTTTGCGTTTTTCACCAGGCTGGGATACGAATCGGCGGTGGTCGAAGTTAGCCAATGTCGGTCCCCATATCGATTGGTCTGTGTTTTGGACTACAGAAGTAGTCATGACAGTGGCACCTTTCTTCAGGAGGTATTTGTTGTCGAATATGACATCCTCCATCACCACTCTAGTAGAGACGGCAATGTGCACATAACGCAGAGTCTCCTGCCACGTCGAGAAAAGAATAGGGCATGAAGACTTGATTTTGGCCAGGTCGAGAATCTGGGCATCGATGTCGTCGAGTTCAACGAGCTGCTCTGCCTCAGCTCGGCACTCATTGAGGACAATGGGGTCGGAGTAAACATGGTAGACCATCCAGAACGCGCTCGCCATGCTGTTGGTTAGAGACGCAACCATCTGGCCAATCTCAGTGGCTGCGATATCTCTGCCTCGTAGACCGTGACTTGTGTTATGCTCGTAGCGGCACTGGGCAAGGAGCGAGCCCTGCTGGTGGCCCTTATCAACGAAGTATTTTTCGAAAGCGGGAATGAGAAGGTGTTCTCGCGCATGGAGGCTTTTTCGTGCTAGTAAACTTGGCCATATGTTGATCATCAGAGGCAAGATGCCGGGCTCAAAAGTGCTGTCGGCAATATCAGTGAGTCCTCCAACTCAGAAGTAGACCGATGCTATTTCAAGGGACTCGAACTTACTACCATGCTTCCTCGAGTGCGGGATCGCGAAAAGGGTTTTTCGGCCCATATATGGATTCCGTTATGGCCTTAAAAGCCTCTCCACGAACCCAGGAATACAGGTCGACCGTTGTTGGGCCGCTTTTACTCAGGTTTTCCAGAGATTCCGAGAGGCCCCGAGCTGCCGTACTACTGATCGCATTGAGTCCAGGGCCCGGAGCCAGGCCTGGATGAATCGAGGGTACGAAGGTTGACAGGTAAGAATCATTGTCGAGCATTTTGTCCGAACCTATGATAGCATTTCCCTCTGGGCCAACTCCCATCACGACATCGGCTGCCTGGGCCTCGATGGGGCAAAATGAAATAGTTTTGACCAGCCGCTGTAGCTGCGGGATGAGAGCTGGGGAGTTTATAACGTAGATGCGCTGTCCTGGTATGCGTAGGGTATATATTGGGAGATTGTATTTGTCCCTGCAAGCCGGGAAATTTAGTAAGCTTCATAAAAAGTCCATAATCCCTAGATTGCAATGTACAGTGTTCCACACCCCATGAACACGTCCAAGGTAGCTAACCTGAGTTTTACGAGAAAATTTTGCATTCCCATAATAAAGCCCAACGCCGGACTTAAAAATGGTATTTGAGTTGCGATTACAGGGGGCTCTTTCGCGTCTTGGGTGAGGTGAAGCAGCGCGGAAAGGAAAACATAGGTCGCGGGCACGAGGCCGAGGGCGATCACCAACGGAGAAGTCATCGTGGAGCATCAATTCCAACCTCTGTCAACACCAATCCAGGCCATTCTGGAAGTTGTGATATGCCCAACGGGGGTCTCAACGCTTTAAATAGTTCGCCGAACCACGAATAAATATCAGCTGGGTTATTCTGCTCGACCCCGTCAATCCTTGAACGGGAGTCGCTAGTATCATTCCAATTCCAGAGGTCGGAGACAATCAGACGACGTAATTTGCCAAAAATCCACTTTGTCCAAGGTGTGCCCTGCCAGCTGAGGAGGTGGTGTGTACTAACTACATATAACCATATCAATCGCTGAAAAGCTTACGAAAACGGAAATGCTGGGAAAGAGCAAATTTGAGCGAACGCAAAGACAATGTCGTGTTTGATGTAGATTTTCATTTTGGGGAAGCTGGTTGATTGAGATGTGGTTTCAGCAGATTAAAACGACAGATCTGTATGTCCAACATATGGAACTGGAGTATATGGGATATAAGCTGTATTAGTGTGTTTTAATGTAATTTATGTAATCTATTTGATCTAGTTAGCTCTGATTAATATCATGAGAATGGCACTCGTTCGGAGTATGCATAGACATTGATGGAACTGACAGTGTTCTGAATATCAAACTCTGAGATATAGAGAGAGAGAATAGGGTGTATGAATTCTGTGGATCAAATATCAGTTGCCTACGTTGTAATGGGTGAGATCCATTGTGAGTGCTCTTGAAACGGTTACTGGCTAACTTTTCCGCCTTCGATCACCATACCTTGGCCAGCCAGGTTCTCACTGCATGGAGTGTCAGCCGCTGCTGCGATCCGCTGATGTTGCCTTCATTATTCAATGAATGCGAGCTATCCAGCGGGATTCCTGCTCCAACGGGCGTCGTGAGCATAACCAGGATGTTCCCAGCCTCAATCCGCCAAGTACTCCGTAATCGCAATGCAACCCACAAAAAAAAGGGCCACTGACTGGGTTCTTGATGCCCCAGTCAGCACTAGTCATCTAGGGGCAGACTGCAAATGCACTTTTAAATCTCAGAGACGAATGAGCAGTTAATTCCACAATATTTTATTAACTGAGAGAGCAATGTCTCGGATTTCCATTATCGAGAGTGCAGAGTCTAAGTCTTAAGAGCACTGCAGATGAAAGATAAAATGGAACGCTACTGCTTGTGCAGATGGTGAAATGAATATATATTGAGCGAGCAAGAAGTGGGCCAGCTAGGATAGAAATCTCTACATTCAATGAAAGATGATGAATTCAGTGAGTATCAAGCAGATACGCACCTAGCTAACATTATGGTTAGATATCATCGCTACATGTCTTTGCGAGATATCACTGATGAATATTGTTAGATATATATCATCAACAGATACTAAGATTCCTTGGTAAAAATTCGAGCCCCGTTCGACTATTTTGAACCCGATGTCTGTTGATACGTTGGACCTTACTTACACATGATTTTTTTCAACATGCCCGGTGGCAGCCTGGATCCTCGGAAAACCAACCGAAGAGAGTTACTATTGTGAATTTAGTAGTTATATCCAAACCAAATATACCGGTATGTTTGGATTAGGTACTTTTCAGGACTCGACTATTGCAATTTTCCAGTAGTTATTAGGGTCGAAATTATCCGATTCATTCTAGGGATGCCAGATATGAAACTGTCAAATTGTACTGTACCTGTACAGTCTGACTATGTATGTGAAAGAAATGAAGAAAATAAAGCACAAAAAGAATCGCTCATGATCAACAGAGGGAAACGTATACAAGATTGAGAAAGAAAGAGACAGACTAATAAATGCGAGCAGGGAAATACCAAGGCCGGGCGGGAATGATGGGGAGGGGTTGGATGTTAAATACAATCAGAACTTCCTCTTAAGGCATTCTTATGCATCGTAGCTTTATGCAAATCGAATCACATATGGACAAGCTTTCAAACTTCCTTGTGCTGAAACCTTGCCTTCCCGAACCACAGTGCTTGGATTTGGCGCGTGAAGCATGCGGTCACCAGAGTTACTACAGAACGTTAAAATGTCAGATATGAAAGACAAACCCGAGGACATGCGGTTGCGGACGGAGAAATTGTCAGCAATTGACACTTACATCATCAATCCCATGTGTGAGATATTTTGATTCTTGCAGCTGCAGCTAGTTCCGAAAAAGACCGCGTCACCAGCACGACGTTTCGAGAAGGGTACTTTCCTGGAAAAGGGAAAAAGAAAGGTATTAGCATTCTCGAGATCTCGACGGGAAGCGAATGTGAAAGCCTAAGGTGGGGTTTTGCATACTTGAATTTGCCTAGCCTGCTGCTCGAAGCGCAGTACATGGAATATGTCACGCGCAGACCCTCCTTGAAGAGATTTCGTTTCGTGGCTTTGCAAACAGCATAGGCGACAAGTCCGGAGCAGTCATAGCCTCCTTTGGTAGGGCCTTTGCATGAGCCGCCACCCCAGACGTACTTCGTGCCCTTCTCTTTCATGGCTATATCAAGAACTTTCTGTCCAACAGTCTTTTTAGGTTTTGGCTTAGGCTTGGGCTTAGGCTTGGGCTCAGTGGGTTTATCATTTTCTATACAGCACTGAACATCTTTCCCTGCCGGACAAGTCTAAAAAAAAGGGAGGGGGTCAGCTCTGATTCGACCCTTTTGTACTCAAGGCGGAATATAGCTAAGATTCTCCTAAATATATACGAAGGGATATGGGTTAGTAAACATACAGAGCTATTCCCCACGTGGAATTTGCCGCCCTTGCATTTGGTCCTATTGATATTTTGGCAGAGCCCTGATTTTCCCCCTACTTTGCACTTCACTTCAACGCAGCACTGCATATAAATTATCAGCATTGAATACACCAACCCATAAGCTTTCGACGAATACATACGCGGGTTTCCCCAGAATTCTTGCCACAAGCTCCATCATAGTATACTCCGTTGCATTTGCTCCTTGCCATGCATGTCCCCATGCCGTCCATGGTTTTGCAGCTGGATCCCACTTTACGCTCGAATAGTTCAACGGCTGGAGTGGCAGATACCACACTGCCTAGAAGCAAAGCCAGAGAGAAAGTAGAGAAACGCATGATGACGTTCCGGATTGTTGTTTCAATTGATGAAAATATAAATGAGTCAAAGTAAGGAAAAGTATTAAGTTTATTAAAAAAAAAAAAAAAAACCCAAGGAGTGTACCATACAGACCTAAGGAGTGAATGAAGACATGTCTTCTTGGATGAGGATAACAGCCGTCTTTATAGACATTTTTGAATATCTCTTTAGCAGCACGCTCTGGGGAAAAGAGCGTGAACTGCTGGAGATCAACAAAAATATGTTGCTGTTCGGACACGAGATTCGTAGAAGACATTAATCGTATTGATGCATTTCTAAGCTCGTACTCCTAAATTAGCCCTGATCCTCCCAGCGGAAGAGCCCCAGGGGAAAATCTTGGGATACGGGATAGCATCCGTATTGCCATCGATGGTAGCAGTGCTGCGCATTCCAACAGGACATGGCTCCCTTTGCCTCAGATGGGTAAAGGTGTTGTTTTCAATCCTGTATCAGCAAAAAAAAAAAAAAAAAAAAAAAAAAAAAAAAAAAAAAAAAAGGAAGAAAAGAAAACGAAAAAGAAAATCGCTGAAGAACTCTGAGGACATCGGCTTTGACTTCACGCGCAGTGATCCAGCTTTTGAAAAATAGGGGGAGTCGACCCACCCATCTCCAGATCTCGATTGCTGCTAAGCTCCCTCTAACACGGATCTAATCTGTAGACGAAGCCAGAATCCTGGAGGAAGACCGGGCCGTTCAACGGTTCTAACAAGCAGCAAGTTAAGTCGCAGCGTCCATGGCTCTGAGATCGCCAGCTAAAAGAAACTACCGAAATCAAAGATTTTGGTGTCTGCACGTCATCCTGTTAGCTCACATTGTGTGGAACAATTCTCGCTTCACCCCTTGAAGGATTTACGAGAACACGATCACGATCCACCTTCTGTTCGCGCTCTAACTCTCGACCCCTCAGCCTCTGTTTCGAATGGACGACCTTGTTTTACAAAACTCAAGTGCCCAAAATAAATAAGATCAGAGTTATTCGAACCTGCTGGGAAGCGAGCCACCAGTCCATGCTGACTGCGCAGCCCACCAAGACGAAGCGATGCTGCTGCAGGTTTGGTCAAGGTCACAGGGAGACTAGAGTACGAGCGCGACACCATACTTTAACTTGAAACAATCATGTGTCCCAGAATGGGAAGGAGTTCGTAAAAAGGATACTATTTTAAGAACAGGATATATTTTCATCCCCTTGGTCGCCCGCGACGGTTGGGTATTCACACCTCGGCGCCAGGATGTGGCTACTTGCAATCCAGGGGAAGGATTTTCGGTACGACATGCGGGTATGCTATACACTGTACTAACGTTGGAAGCAGAGGAACAAGCCCTTTTCCTTGGACGAAATTGAGCCTCTTGTCGTGTTGTATCCTGGACGAGGCTGAATCTCGACGGGACTTCGGCCGGACAAGCCAAAATAGCATCTTGAAGTTCGAGTGAGCGGTTTGTTGGGCAGCACTGGCCCGCGGGTCGGTTCGTGAAGGCGACTACAATCTTTTGTTCTTGTCTGTATCCACCAAAGGGTCACCAACCAGAAAGACCTGTGTGGGGATTTGGAAACCTCTGGACAGCTTCGCTGGGGAGCCATGTTATCAGAACCCCAAACGTAACCAGCAACCTTCCAATTTTCTTTCTTGGATTGCCAATAATGAGCGACATTGTAGAATTTGGGGACCATTAAGTTTCCCTGAATCCAAGCGTTACCTCACATTGCTAATGTCGGTTTGATTCTTTCCGACCGCTGGCAAATCCGAGCTTTTTAAGTATATCATCCAGCTGGAAAGCAAGCCTCTAACTGATTTCATTGCCAATGCTAATGAATCTCATGCCTGTTATTTTGAGGACGCATCCCAACTCACATGAGTCAATAGTTCAAGAGATAAGGATTTTCTTTTACATATCACCATGAAGGCAGCGTTCGTTCTCGTTGCCGCGTCTGTTGCGGAAGCCTTCGTTATTCGAGGCCGCCAGGAGCTGTCAACCCGGGGTGAATTACCTCCTTATTCCCAACCCCCACAGTTATGGAAGGATGAGACGAGTTTCGTACCTCACCTCGCCGAAATGGCTGAAAGCATCGACTGGCTGTTGGAGAACCATCCACACGAAGCAGAAATATTGCAATTAGATCAGGACTTCGACCTTTATAATTGTGGTAGCGACGACGGTGATGATGGCCGGAAAGAGGATTCTTTCATACTCGCTCAGCCCCAGACACGCCATGCGGGAGGAAACCATCCAGACTACGGCCATTTTGATATGACTCTTTACGAGATGATAAATTCCAGCACGCACGCAAAAATCTTCGCAGAGTACATATCCAGGTTCGATGACATCGTGGATTTGCTCCAAAGCACCTCGTCAAAGTTAACAGTGTTTGTTCCCACGGATGATGCCTTCACTGGAATTACATCCCAATCAAATCCAGTGGACAGATTGATAAAAAGGGCGATGTTGTATCATATTCTGCCCGGTGAATACTCGAGAAAAGACTTATTCTCCTCGAGAACAATGCCCACCCTGCTCGAATCTGCAGATCTTGGGCATTACCCTCAGCGAATCGGCACACAGTTTGGGCCCAAGGGTTTAACGATGAATTTCCGTTCTTCCATTATTGGGAGTGACCTTGTAAGCGCCACTTTCCATTTATTCTATTTGCTCCCTTTGTTCTATAAACCGATACTCACTGATCTTCATTACCGCAGTATGGCAAGAATGGAGTTATCCACGTGCTGGATAACTTTCTAATCCCACCGGCTCCAGCGACAGAAACCCTAAATACCCTCCCTTCAACCTTTAGCACTTTCGAATTAGGAATGTACAAGACCGGCCTCGTTGATTATATCAACGACCATTCTACACATGTAGGGTCGACATTGTTCATTCCCACCAATCAGGCGTTCGAGAACCTTGGTCGTGAAATCAGTGGATATCTCTTCAGTGAATGTGGTGAGAGGTATCTTGAAGCTATATTAAAGTATCATATTGTATGCAACCATACGCTTTACTCGGATGCATATAACAGACCAATGAACGGGAATGGGCTAAACCCTGAGTCGTTCCATGTAAGTACTATTTTCTCATCCCTATTCATGGACGTAGGAAGTAGCCCCCCTGGCTAAACTATTCTCATTTGAAAGCTGGATTTGCCTACCCTCCTACCAAAAAGTCACATCACTGTAGATATCGCACAGATGAGTCGTCTCGTTGCATTTAGTGTCAACGGTCATTCCTCTGTCGCGATACCAGATCTTCTTACCCAAGATGGAGTCATCCACGTTCTAAACAAGGTTTTGCTTCCGCCTTGCCAACGGAAAGTCCATACTGGCGATTTTCTCTGCGAAGATCCTCAGTTGAGTGACGGGGAAGATGCCTTCAATTTGACCGTTGAAGAATTGATCGAAAGACTGAATCCTTATGTTGACAGCTTACTGGAGAGCGGTCGTGTCGAATAGTTTACATTCTTGCACATGCAATTTTTACCACGGGCCGGCGATAATGTCCGGAGGGAGAATAGGAGATGGAATGACGAAAAAGGCCCTGATAGGATCCAGCTCTTGTTATTTTCTTCGACAATTCCCCTTCTTTATTTCCCGGGTCCCGCTTCTTTTATGATTCTTGGTTGTTCATTGAAGCAACCATTCTTTTTGTGAGAGTTAAGGTATATGTTTGGTACTGATGGATTTAGGAATCTTGTATTTTAGCATGGGTTGCTCACTTTTTGCCTTGGTCACACTATAAAAATATCAAATATGGGGAGCTATATAATTTGGTGCTATGACCTGTTGCTCTTGGGATGGATAGTTATACAATGACGTATTCAATAGTTAAGCCTAGCGGGAACCCCCTAGTTAACTTCAGCCGCAACAAAATTTAAAACTATGTGACGGACAAGTGGAAAAAAAATCTCCTCTGACAGTAGCTAAACGAGGGAGCTTCCTTTTGAACATGTTGAATTCGTAATACAACAATTTTAGGACCCAAATTGCGGGGTCAAATCGGGACGGTTTTTTAGCTGCCCGGCTTGCTGAATCAGCCATAGTCTCAACTCCATCATGATATCAAGTATGGCATCTGGCATGCATTTCCTTTCCTTTCCGTCCTTGATCTAGTGGAGAGCATTAAAAGACAATTGTAGGACAAATATGGCCAATTCCGAGAAGCAAACCATTGTGGTGATCGGGTCAGTACAGGACACGTTTTGCAACGAATGCTATGACTGGAACGCCATATCGTTCACAGCTATTTCACTAACCCTGCGGATCTCTTTGTAAAAACCAGGGCAGGGATAATTGGAGTGACCTCAGCATTGACCCTCCTCGAGACCCTTCCACGTCAAAAATACCACATCCTCCTAGCTTCCGAGTACTTCTCTACAGACGATGGACCTAACCCTTCATATGCAACCACACTTTCTGGTGCTCATTACCGGCCCATCCCAGCCACAACGCCACAGCTGAAATATGAATCCCATCTGGGAAAACGAACCTACAAACGCTTTAAGGACCTGGCCGCAGCGCACCCAGAGTTCGGTGTGGAGTTTATGGAGGGCATTGAGTATGTATCGGGAGAGGCTACCTCGTCCTACAGAGCTATGTTACCGGAGTATGTCGGGACGGACGGGTTCCGTGTCCTACAAGCCGATGAAATGCCGGAAGGTGTGGAATTTGGAGCTAGGTACGAGGCATACACAGTTGACCCGGATGTATATATGATGCACATCCTGCGGCGGTTTAAGCTTGGCGGAGGAGAGGCACGTCGAATGCGACTGAAGTCTGTCAAGGAGGCATTCGAGATCAACGGACATGAAAAAGCAAAGATAGTGGTTAACTGCACTGGAGTTGGAATTGATGATCCGAAATCTTTCGTCATTAAGGGTAGGTTATCTGGTATCAAACTAGCCGTTGTATCATCATTTCCGCCGTCAGATACAGCATCTGGTTCCCGAGGGCAAAATGGTCTTTTTTCTTTTCCTTTTTCTTCTATCTTTTGATTATTGGGGACCTAAGCTAAGCTACACCGTATTCCAGGACAAACATGCCTTGTTTCGAACCATTGCGATAAAACCATAACACAACAACTGGCGGACGGCACTTGGTCATTTCTCATACCCCGCCCCTTAAACGGCGGCACCATTGTGGGCGGTACAAAACAGCCCAATGACTGGAGCCCGGTGCCATCTCTTGCTGTTCGCGAACAATTGCTCAAAAACGCAGCGAAACTATATCCCTCTATTTTAAACAAACAGGGCCAGTTCGATGTAATTCGGGATATTGTGGGACTCCGTCCGGCAAGACAAGGCGGTATGCGTCTGGAATTAGAGACACTGCCCGGTGGCAACCGCAAGATCGCCCATGCATATGGGCTTGCTGGGAGAGGCGTGGAGTTGAGCTGGGGAGTGGCAGAGGAAGTATTGAGGCTGGTGCAAACTGCGCTGGACGATGAAGGACTTTGCAGCAAGCTATGAGGAAAGCCTAGTGGCCTAAGTGCAAATGGTATCTGATTCTAAAATCAATGTTAGGATGGCAACCCGTGGAAAGCCTAAAGTATATAGTTCTGGTACTTTGGGTATGCATTGCCCCTCCATTCTTCAAGCCATTGGGGGGTAGGGCGTGTTTCTTTCCGTGTTTCTGGCGTCGTGCGCTACATTCGCAGGAACATAGTAATGAATCTACCATTTTGGAAATCTGATAAATCCTGATTCTCTCGTGTATTTCTTTTGGTCGTCGTCGGGGATTCGGCCGTCATTCAACCAAAGCTTGGTTCGCTAAAAGGTATCGGGTCGTTGTAACCCTACCTTCGTACCACCTGTTAATAGTTGCTTGGCCAGACGAAGCAACTCAGAAACCTCCTTGAAATCTATCTTGTAGCTATAAATACTAATCGATACCCAAGCACTACACGAACCCCTGGTTCATCGAATAAGACCATTCTCCGCGCACCCCGTAAACTGGCTCTCTTTCCAAAACCTACGTGTGCCCGTTTGATCTTATTATCGCAATGGCCCCTCTCAAGGCTGGAGACTCTTTCCCCGCAGATGTCAAGTTTTCGTGAGCAACCCATCTCCCCAATTACCAGTGACGCATCTCAAAGAGTGTGTGGATGGGCCATTGGCTCATAGGCTATATTGATGGGCAGATACATTCCTTGGAGCGAAGAGAAGGGGGATATCACTGCATGCGGTATTCCCCAGACATACGACGCATCGAAGGAGTGGGCAGATAAAAAAGTTGTCCTGTTTGCTGTTCCTGGTGTGTCAATGGAGATCCCAAGTGCAATCCCAGCAGTGTTTATTTGCTTCCAGCCATTGTGTTCCGGAACCTCGAAGTCAACGAGCTATGTTTGCTCAGCGACCCAACATTGATCAACCCAAATTGATGATGAGGTTTCCAAATCAGGTGCATTCACACCCAGCTGTTCCGCAAGCCATCTCCCCGGTTATATTAAGAACCTGCAAAATCTCAGAGCCAAAGGCGTCGATGTTGTTGCCGTCCTTGCCTCCAACGATGCTTTCGTGATGAGCGCATGGGGAAAAGCGAATATGGTAACCGGCAATGATATTGTATGGCTCACTTATAAAATCACCTTGTTTCTATTTTATTTTTTCCAGAGATGCAGCGCAATCTTAGGTGATTAACAAACATAATGGCTGATACAAAGCTTTTATATTGTTTCTAGCTCTTCCTAAGCGATCCAGATGCGGGGTTCTCCAAGAGCATTGGCTGGACCATGGGCGAACGGACTGCTCGGTATGCCCTCATTATTGACCATGGGAAAGTGATTTATGCTGAGAAAGAGCCTGGGCGGGACGTAACGGTATGTTCGCATTGTGCGAAGTGCTCATGGAAGTCTAGCAAATTTCTAGAGATAGGTAAAGCTGACTAGGTGATTGTTGAATTAAATATAGGTCTCGAGTGCTGAAGCAGTCCTATACAAGCTATAAGCTACTGGAATACACGGAATTTTTGTGGTTGCGGGTGTGCTAAAGTAGACGATTAAAATACTGATATGGCTGGGTTTCTCTCTCTTTGATATTGGCGGAGGGGATCGCTTGACAAAGCTCTGTTTGCAGATGGATAAAATAATAATAGAATTCAATTCAATTCGGGGTAGTGCAAGTCGGAAGAATTCATATAATTATGAATCCATAGAACCAAGTTACTTCAACACGCAGAGAATCCGTCAGATTTTAAGAACAATGGACATTTGGAAGTAAAAAGCACTCAATAAATAATCACCCTAAATATGATTGTCATTTTTTTGCTAAGCCTATTTTAACATGGGAGCTGACTGACCAACACCAACGCCAAGCTCCGCCAGCCAAACAAAAATGATCCAGACAACGCAAGGACATCAACCCAGCAAAACACCACCAAACTCCTCTGCTGCACGCGCGCAGACGCCCCTGACACTCAATGGGCCCAAAACTAACCCGTACCGCTACTTCCGCCCCAAACACAACAGGAGCAAAGCGTAAAATACCCATCTCTGACTCCTCGGCGCGAAAGCGCGCCAGAACATACGATGCCCGCTCCCTTGCCGTACAGGGCTCTGACGCCGCGCTCTCCAAGACCGGCGAACTGGATGTGTCGGCCTTTGTAGCGGCGCGGGAGTTCGAAATCCGCGCGCTGGAGGCGGGCATCCGGAATTCGAAAGCGGCGTTGGCGTCAAGGGCCTTTCAGCAGGTCCCGAGGAACTTGAGGAGGAGGACGGCTAGTCATAATGTTAAGAGGGTGCCGAGTCGGTTGAGGGCAAGGGCAAGGAGGGAGGTAAGAAACATATATGTATATATGTGTATATTGTTGGTTGGTTGGTTTTGCGTGTGCTTGAGAGGATGTTTGGGTGTGGGTGTGTGGGCGTATTTTGCTGGGATTTACACATATACTGATACTTTTATACTTGAGGGGGGGATTAGATGATTGAGGATAATACACCGACAGTCACAGCTCGGCGACGCAAGCCTACGAAGCTCCTACGCTTGCGATTAGAGACTGCTAGACGACTTCAAAATCTCAATTCCCGTTCCAAAGCTAGACGGGCCGCGAGAAAAGCTGCAGGGTTGTTTCAAGATCCCGCCCTTGAGGTAGAAGTGGAAGGGGATGGGGACAATAAAAAAAGCAAACCCACTCATGATATAAACATAGCGCCCCGCATACCCAAAATTAAGAAAAACCGACTCTCCCATCCCGAAAAGCCGCAGTCGAAGTTCAAAAAGCGCCAACGGTGCAAATCTTGGCTTCCAACCCATATGTTCCACGCTAAGAGAGCACACATGACAAGCCCCAAGGAGCCACTGTGGAGATTTGTGGTACCATTGAGCCCCACGGAGAAGAGTTATAGACCTACGCATAGGGCTAGTGGCGCGAGAGGTGCGGTGGTATGGGACATGAGTTATATCTCGACGATTGGGTTGGAGGGGCCCGAGGCAAGCTTGGAAGGACTGTTTAGGGCGTTGGGTGTTTGCGGGGAAGAGGCATGGGGGAATAAAGGGAGGAAGTGGAGGACTGGGACGAGAAGCTTGGAAGTTTGGCTGTCTGAGAGGGAAGTGGGAGCGGAAGGGGGGGGAAGCGGAAGACCTATTGCCCCTGTTACTCTTGTATGGTGCGTGGAGAAGACAGCCAAGACGAGCGGAGATGGGGATGTCGAGATGCCTGATGCTGGGAAGAAGCTGAAGAAGCCTAGGCGGAAGATGTTCTTAAGAGTTCATCCGTCAGCTTTCTTGCAAGTGTGGGAGGAGTTGTTGAAAGCGGCGAAACTACAGAACCCGCAAGTTATGATCGAGGATCTTAGATTTGATATTGGAAGTATCGATGTCACTGGGCCCGCTGCAACGGAGATCTTGCTTGCCGCTCTCAAGCCCATACCACCATCCGAGGGGGAAAAATGGTTTGAGGGCTCTCCTGAAGCAACGTGGGATTCTCTTTCGGGTCTCACGAATGCAGCGTCACTTCCGCAAAACGCTGTCCTAGCTTTTAATATATCTGACCCTCGCCTCCGCCATCCCCTTCGAACCATTCAGCCTCCGACTTCAGAGTCCTGCTTGAATGAACTCGCGATCACCCTCTCGTCATGGACACCTGACTCTACACAACTTAAACCAGACATATTTTCTCGCCCCGCGCGACTAACAGCCTCCCGGCTTCTACCTAGCCAAAAAGCAATAAACCGCCGGAAATCCTTGGCTAATCCAGGCGAGCATCCCTCGCCAAAACCTACAGATCCGTGCATTCCAGTCCTTATCCTCGCGTCACGGCCAAAATCTTTATCTAACGGAGGAAACTCCCAGGGTACCTACACAGTTCTCTTGCCGTGGAAATGTGTTGTGCCTGTCTGGTATTCGGTTATGTACTACCCACTATCCTCTGGTGGGAACCCTCGTTTCGGTGGCCTGCTGGAAAAGCAACAACTTGCGTTCGAAAGTGGAGAGGCTTGGTTCCCAGGCGACTTTCCAGGGACAAACGCAGGATGGGCATGGGAGATTCGTGAGAGGGACATTCGACGCGGGGAATGGGAGCGTAAACCAAAGGGGAAACGTGTCGAGTATGATAGCATCGACATAGGAGGTCTGAAGAAGGGAGAGATTGGAGAGGGTTGGGCCTGCGATTGGGAGCGGCTTGTTAAGCCTAATATCCCTATATCAGACGGGGAACGTTCCAAACCCGACTCCACTAACATTGTTGAAGTAAAGAAAGATGCCCTGACAGCAGAAGTGACCAATCAGCGGGAAACAAGCAAGGGAGAGGGCAAGAAGAAAGAAAAGCGGAAGAATACATCCACTCCGTCCACTTCCACCTCTACATATACACACACCAAGCCATCACCGCCACCTCTCCACATCCACCACCTCCCTCCCCTTCTCGCCTCTACAATCCTCAAGATAAAATCTACCCAAAAATCTCCTGCCAATCTCCCTGCCCGTCTGCAATCCCTCCTCATCCACCCCGCACTCGCCACCGTAAACCTCACCCTCATCAACCGCGGCACCCCAATTCCGCGAGCCCGCCTCTACCGCCTCCCAACCACGAATCCCTCCCTGCGCAACGAATGGCTAGCCCTCCTCGACCCCTCCGCGCGTACACCCAGCGCCCAGAAACAGAGCAAAAAGCAAAATCAGCAGCAGGCCATCCTGGCGCAAAACAGCAGCAAACTACTCCCCACCAATCTCGCTGCTGACCCAGAACCGGCAGCGCACCTGCCCATGCCGGGTGAGGAGGATTTGATTGGCTTTGTCACGACGGGGAATTTTAATTTGGGGCAAGGGAGGGGGACGGGTGTTGCCTCTGTTTTGGTTCAGAGGGTTTGTGTTTATGATGGTTCTAGCTCTAACCTTGAGGGCACAGCTGGCCCTTCTTCTGGAGATAGTGGCATTAGTGGGATTACGCGGGTTCGGATGAATGGTAAGGGGACAACGGGGGTGAAGGGGCATATGTTCTCCCGAGAGTATTTGTCCAGAGTGTGTATTGTCCGATCTGCGGGAGAGAGGGTGGGGAGGCTGGGGGTTTGGGAGGTAATGTGAGATCTCTACCAAGGGATCGATAGTGTAAGGTTTTAGTAAAATTGTTTTTGTATTTGTATTTGTATCCTTGGATGTTATGAGATGAAATTTATGAAGCGTAGAAGGGAAGTTAACTAACTCCTGTATGGTTTGCAATGAGCGGTTTTCAATTCCCTTTGATCGACTATATATAGGAAACATATTTAGTTATCTTATTAATTTTCACTTCATCGAGACGGGAAAAGCATGCGAAACATCATTTTCTAAACCTTTCCCTGCTAAGCAGGAACATGTGAAGTCGAAAAAAGGCAGCAGTCAAAGGCATTATATATGTATACATTTCAGAGCCAGAAAAGAATAGTCTCTTCTCCACTCCAAAAACAAATTCCCGTACCGACCGCCACTACGACGCTTGGTCATCGAAGCTCACCTATCATAAAATACCTTCGATCACAAAAGGTCCCATCCGCCTACCCAACAACTTTCTCCACCCACAGCCTCTCCAATCGCCCAACCTCCCTCTTAAACCCTTCAACCTCCCTCCAGCAGTCCAGCGGCCTCGTCTCATTTCCCCTCAAACACCTCACGACTTCCTCACGCGCTTTCTCCACCCCTGCATCTAGCTCCCGAACCCTCCGTCTCTCCGCCAACTTGGCGCTCAGTGCCGAGATCTCCTGCTGCACTTGAGCGCTGCTCAGCTCCTTTATCGGTACGCCGTTCGCGGCGGTAACTGTGGATTTTGGAGAAGACTGGGGGGAGAGCTCGGCGGGGGAACCGGGGCCAGAGAGGGGGACGCGCGGGGCATCGGGTGAGAGGGATGGGTCCGTGTTGTGAGAATTAGATTGGGGTTGGGAGATGGCGGTATCAGGAGGGGATTGCTCTGCAATGTGCTTTGCGAGGTCGGCGAGAGTCTGTGTTTCGCGGGCACGGATGCGTTCGAGCTCTGCGGCGATGCGGTTCTGGATGTGGAGTTCTATCGTTTGTGCACGGGAGGAGTCGGTCTGCCGGGTTGTTGCTCTGCGATTAGTCTTGGGCATATAGATATTTGGGATTTTGCCGCATTTAGGGGGTGAGGTGTTGTTGCCTCCGGGATATGTGGGGAGGGGGATCTAGATTTGTTGTTAGAGATACGTATCTGTACATACCTCTGAGCTCGCCTGCAAGGATTCGACAAACTCCTGTGAGAATTGAATTGGGGTGCCACTATACACTCACAAATTCGCCTGGTTAGCTAGTTGCGCTCTTTCTTGATCACAATAGAAAATCATCATCCAACTGAAATATCAAGTTCCGGGGCGAAAAACAACATCAATGATGAAGCAAGCATTCAATTCGCAAGCATCGTGGTGATACAAATGGCCAGCAACTGAAAATCTCTCTTCTCCTTCTTCCTCTTATTGACCATCCGCCGCCCAAAGAAATAAAACCTCCTCCTCCTTTCCGCACAGCTAGACAACACAACGTAGCCTAATCCAGTCCAAGCGACTCCCGCCCGCAAATCCAAAAAACCCCATCAAAATAGCAGTGTCCATATCCAAACAATCGACACCCAACACATCCACGAACACGAATACAAACACAAACACAAAAGAACGAGCTGAAGCGCAAAAAAGAGCAAGGAAAAGGAACGAAAAAGAAAAAAAATAAATAAAGACAGACATGTGAGGAGAACAATAACAAGCCCTGTAATTCAAAGCAGAGAGAACCCCCAACTCACCTCGAGAATATATGTCTAGTCCCAGCCCCCGTCGCTGTCGCAGGTTTCGATCCGCCCGCTCCCATCTCGTCGTCTCGATAGATAGGTATAGTACAAAACGTGTGTGGGATGTAATACGTCGCCGGGATTTGACAATTCGCTCTCGGGGGTATTTTTTTGTGTTGCCGAAAGCACGGTACGTGCGGATGAAAAACCGGGGGAAGAGCAAAAAAAAAATGAATAGGCTGGGGAGAGATCGGATGGAGAGGAAGCGGCGTGTTCGGTCAATTGGGCTTCCAGCACAAAAATTATAAATGAGCCCGTCTGGTTGAATTCAAATAGAGTGGGAATGAATTGATAGGATGGAACCTTGGAAGCGTTGAAGATAGTCATGATCATGTGATAATGTCATGTGAGATAAGACGCCTCCACCGCCGATGAGTTCGCCAAAGTCGGGTGTGGGTTAAGTACGAGTGAATCCCAGGATTTTATCAAGTAAATGAGGATGCAATCAGAGTAAGTAAGGGGAGATATATGTTCATTTAAACGTGTATGTGTATGTGTATATAGATCTAGATATATACGCAAGAACTAGCAAAAACGCGTTAACATACATACATAAAGATCGTTCCACATCTAGATCTCAAGTCTAAAGTATCAACTCGCCGTCCCTCCCTCAGCTCGCTCAAAAATTAAAGAGCCAAAAAAAAAAAAAAAATAAATAAATAAATAAATAATCCTCATCCCCAATCTAGCCCCTCCTCGCTACCTCCCTCGCCACAAGCGCCCCAAGTGCCGCCCCAACTCCACTCCCATCCTTCGCAACCCCCAACGTAATTCTCTTCTCCCCTTCCTCCCCAATTTCCGCAATCTCCCTAAACGCCTGACGCATATACTCCTCAAAGCCAGGATAATGCTCCACAACGCTGCCATCGACCCCGATGTCCGCCAGCACATCGGGACCCTCCCGCAATTTCCCCGTGGAAATAATAACTGCAGCGAGCGCGACGGCGCTCAGCCGCGCTGCCCGCTTGCCGATCGCGTGTACTAGGATCTTTACCGCCCGACAGTCATCGGTGCTGGCGTTGTCGATTTGGAGTTCCTGTTTCAGCTGCGCGCGCGTCGCGTCGAGGTTTGGGAGCTCGTCTGCCTTGACGGTACTTAGGAAGCTGGTGTCGATGCCCCAGGCGCGGTATAAGCCGGAGTCCGGCGGGATGGTCATAGCAGCGCGGTCGTTTGTTGTGCGGAAGAGGCTGACGGCCGGATCCTCGCTCATGGCCAGCAGGGCGCGGCGCAGGATCTCGCCGAGGAACATGCCCGAGACGCGCTTCTCGAACATCTGGATTCCCGGGTTGACGCTGTGGGCGTCCAGGGCGGCGTCGAAGCGCGTGTTGGGCAGAACGGAGAGGTGGTTGTCGAAACTGCCCCACTCGACATTAATGACCATCTCGCCGGTAGTGCGGTCGTATTGCGTGTCTGGGTTGACCTTGTCCATCTTCGTGATGCGCGCGAGCTTCTCGACGTAGGCGCCGTTGGTGCCAGTGCCGAAGATGGCGCCTATCAACGCCTTGCTGTGCTGGCCGGAGCAGTACGATCGCGCCATCAGCGTGCCGACGGTGTCGTTGACCAGTGCCGCGACGCGCACGGGCAGCTGGCGCTGGTCTATGGCGTCCTGTAGCAGTTTGCAAACGTCCTGCCCGATCACCTCGTCGATGTCGAAACCTTTCGTCCAGCGGATTAGTTTGCCCTTGTTGATTCCCTGTTGGTCGACGGGGAAGCTGAAGGTGAAGCCCATGTCGAAAATTTGTTCGTCGACATACGGGTCAATGACTTCGCCGGTCTGTCTCCGCTCGACGTGCGCCGCGAAGTGGTCTGATAGATGTGTCCTGAGGAACTCTTCAATCTGCAGCGCCAGGAACGAAAAGAGCTCCCTCCCATGCCTCGTCACCATGAGCTCTGGTGGGATCGCGACCTTTGATTGTGAGATGGAGAAGGTTGAGTCTCCGTGTAGGTCTACGCAACAGACGCGGAAGTTGGTCCCTCCTAGATCTACCGCTAGATAGACGCCCTACATATTTATAAAAAGTTAAAAAAATCTCCCCCAGCTTAACATGGTATTTGGATAAACGGCTTTTGGCCGTGGTGTCGCGAGCCTCATGGATTTTAAGAAGAGAAAGTGCCCACCTTTTCCGTCCCATCGGGTACTGCAGTTACATACGACAGAATCTGGCGCAATGTAGCTCCGTCTTGCTCCAGGCCTTCGTCCATCTGCCGTATGAACTCCTTAACACCGCGATGGACATCTTCCGTGGGGTATTCAAACAGTTCGGCGATGCGGCGGGCCTCATCGATGACGGGCGAGGACGACATGGTGTAACGGCGTAGAGGTATGTTATGGAGGAAATTGAGCCTTAGGCAGGCCCGAGAGTTGGGTGTGTGGAAAGTTATTGGAATGAAAATGCAGGAAGAAGGTCTTTGTATATTCTAGATCCTCGTTCCCTGGTATGGTCGAAGCGCTCGCCGGCAAACTAAACTCGATATCGGAGCCTTTTTGGACGACGCAGGTGGGGTAGAACGTAGGGGTAGTGATATTGCAGAATGACCCGCTATTCCTCATATAATGTTGGGGCCAGCTGCTAGCTATATACAGAATTGTATCGTAGGTAGGTCGGTCGGATCTTGATGCGATCCTTGATATAATCCTCATATCATAGCGTCATAGCAGCAACTCTATCCGGAAGCTAGCCCTAACCCTATATTCTCCTATTTAGGCCACGCACGAGGAGGGGAAGGTCCCAAGCTAAAACCCCCACCTTGCTTAGTTCAGTCGGGACCGTGATAAAAGGCTCCATTGAATCGCTATTGAAGCCTTACAAAGTATCAGCATTTCCTCATTACAGCTGCTGCAACACAGAGATAGGATTATCCATGTGTCGTTGATTCACTCTCAGAGAGAGTATGTATACTACTAGTATATCCAGTACCTTAAGGTAGAGGGATAATACACATCACACAGCGTAGAAATAGCCGATGCCCAGCTTCAGCTTCACCTCCACGAGCAGCTTTTGTGGATTATTTCTTTTTTCTTTGCCTTTTTACTTTTGTAACCTTCTGAGGTGACCTTCTTTTTTCTTCAAAATCAAGGTTCCCATTCAAAAACTCGAGTCTAAATCACGCATACATTGTGGAGAGCGATGGCCCTTTTCCAATTTGCGGAAATCATATACAAGACTCTGAGGGCGGCGCCTGGAACTCTTCCACTTAGCTAACTATCGTAAGGGAACTTCATCAGAGGCTGTTGTCCTATAGCTTGGGTTTAACAATGATGGACATATTTGCAAACGATACAAGCATGCGTTTGATAATCTAGCTTTCCCCGCCCCTCCCCCCATCTTGTTGTTTTTCCCTGTTTCTATTGTTGAGGTGTATCTCACTCTGTTTATATCATCGAAGGGATGTATCTCAGACTTCTTGCTTGCTTTAACCAGTGAGCCAATCAGTTCATTTGATATAATCACTACTCTACCATAACCATATGATCAAAGTGATAATCTCATCGAAGGGTTGATAGTATGCACTCACTCACATATCCGGATTGAATAATACTAATAATACTAACAGTCATTAGAAAATGTGCGAAGAATTTGATGATTCAGTGGTTTGATTGTTGACGCTACAAGCCCCACCCACCACCTCAAGTCATAAAATAAGTAGATAGGCCAGGTAACTGCTAGACAAATGGAAGCTGTTTAATAATGCCATTCTTCTTCTAAGTGACATATAAATGTTGGTTTCCTGGTGCAGTTGCAAACTACAGAGATTGTCCGATACCCGCACCAGAGTGGCTGCTGGTGTAACAATGATGCTGCAAAATCCAGCCAGACACAGCACTGCCTTGCAGATCTAGCAGCTGTATCTCAACCGTGGTTTACTGTCGCCAGACCGTTCCCAGAACCGTTCCCCTCACCGTTTCACTAGCCGTCGTTACTGAGATGTTTGAGCCAAGTCCCCTATAGGATGGAGGGATGGCACAAGTGATTAGATCTGTATCAAATACTGTCTAAAGCATTACTTCCAATATTATTGATCATTGTGATTTCGATCGGGAATAATGTGGACGATGATAACAGGTATGGAACCGGCCCACTCAAGCGAATATCTTGTTGAAGTGATTTGATTGGGTGGCTCATCCCCGCTGCTACCAGCATGGCGTCGGTGGTAATTGAACGGCTAAAAAGAGGTTGAAATGTACGCTAGCCAGTCCGTCTTCAGACGAATGGACTAGACTAGCACCTACACTCGCTGACACAGACTAGGGAGGTTCGGAAGATGGGTCTGGCTTCGTAGCTGGAATCATAGCCTGTGTGGATATTTGCTGAAGATGACCCTAGGTTGAAACAAAGGTAAGCGCAGGAGGTTGCTGGATTCATAACCCTAAGGTGAGGGTGAAGGAAAGTACCTCAGTCCAGTGTGGCCTGTGGAAATCGATATCCTTAAGTTGGACAACTTTGCCATCCTGAATCCATTTAAGCCGTCCTGGGAGCTCTTTGTCATGATATAGTTTGATTACAGTCTGGAGATTTATCTTCTGAGATTCACTGGTGGCAGGGTCATCAATCTTGGCCTGCAGCTCTGCAATACGCCCTTGCACATCCCCAATGGGGCTTACAGGCAGCGGGTTGAAAGGTAGAGATGAAGATGTGGATGCAGATAGCTGAAGGTAGCTGAAGGAGAATGGAGGAGATGGTGGGTAGAAGCAGCAACGGCTGGAACATCCTAATTCCGGCGCCGGTACCGCCCACTGACTAAGCTGATGATCTGTGAATGGCACTTCTTACTTCCTCAACCACTTCAATGCCCTTAAAATCCAAGGAACCTAGGGCGCATGTTTCTCCTTCGCCAATTATGCCCTGTCACATTGGACCGCTACATGAGCCGAAGGCTGAAGCGTGTTCGTGCCTTGAATGACTTGCGAGTTCTTTTTGATCACTGACGGATTCTCAGGCATATGACCAGAAACGGGGTCTCGCACCAAACACAAAACATTACTGACGTATTAGTTCGCAACACCGAACACAGATGGGGGAGGTAGAAAGGGAAAAGCAAATGGACGGACAATGCAGGAGCCCTGTGAATTTGAACCCATCCTTCTAGGAACCTAGGTTGTCACACAATAGTCATATAGAGTATGATCTTCCATGACAAGTGGCAGCCGTTATTATGTGTGATCCTTTTAATTGAAATACATGTGTAGGTAGTTAGTTATTCATAATGTGATATTGATTTTGTGGCAGTAGGTAGAATGGCGACATACCTTATAGTCTTGCGGTGGTTAGCGGTGCATGCCCTGGTGCAATATTGAAGTTGAAGAGCAGATAGCGAAACCCAAAATGGGTCATCATTTTTGGCATACACTCAGTGGAACGTCGACAGATACGTTTGATATATGCACAACTTGCTCGAAAATGGTCATTGGTCAATAACAAATCTCCCACCGTGCATTGGAAAGTCCCCCCAATAGAGAATATTCATCTCTTCGATATATGCAGTGGTTACCTCTCTGTATATAATAGATATTAAGCCCCTAAAAACCAATGTTGATATAAAAGCACAACACAAAAATAAACATATTTCAAGCGGCCACCTTCTAATGTTGGCGTACATGTATGTATGCACTTCATCCCATCTGTCCATCCCATCCGTGCCTCCATCTACATCTCAGTTCCCACCTCGTCTCCCCGCTCACTGCCAAACCCATACAGCCCCCCGTCCAGAATCCACCTCTCATTATCCTCATCATCATCCTGCACCCTCCGCCACGTCTGCTTCTTCTGCCTTGGCTCCCGCTCCTTCCCTCCCCCTTCCCCATTCCCATCAACAACCTGCCCATTTGGCTTCCACACAGGCCTCACCAAACCCCCGCCCGCAAGCAGCGGGTTCCGCCCAAAGCCCCCCTTCCGCTCTCCATTCTCCTCCTCCACCTCCTCCACCTCCTCCACTTGCTCCTCCTCCCGTTCCTCCTCCTGCTCCCTCTCCACCCTCCTCAAAACCCCTTTCCTCCCCCCCTCAAAACTCAAACTAACCACCACTGACCCCCTCTCCCTCTCCCTCTCCTTCTCCTCCATCTCCCTCAGCACCCGCTGCTGCCGCTTCAGCGCCAGCGCCCGCTGCCCCGCACTCATCCACAGCGTACTCGCCGCATGCACGTCCGGCGTCTCGAACTCCGCAACCTCGTCCACCACCCTCGTGCGCCGCGCGTTCTGCGCCTGGAAGCGAAGCAGCTTGTCGCGGTGCGCCTGTGCAGCGGCGAGGTCGTGCGCTATATTATCGTTTGTGTCGGTACCGGTACCGGGGCCGCCGCTGTTATCGCTGGAGATCTCCCCGTGCCGTTGTTGCTGGTGCTGCTGGTGCTGCTGGTGCTGCTGGTGCCGGTCCCCCTTGGACCCGGCCGCAAGGTTATGTGCGCGCATTTTCTCGTTTCCGCGTTCTGCGCGCAGCTCGCGGATCATCTCCTGCACCTGGCGCGGTGAGAGTGGCGGGTGCTGGCAGAAGGAGCAGGGCTGGAGGCCCTCGAGGGCGCAGATGATCTTGCCGCAATTCAGGCAGTTGGGGGCTGGGGTGAAGAGGGGATGCAGGGTTGCTTGGCAGGAGCATTTCCTTTTCTGGCGCGGTTTGTTGGTGTTGCTGCTGCTGGTTGTGGAGAGGGAGGGGTTGGTAGTTTGTTCGAGCTGGGCGATGGCGGCGGTTAGGTCGGCTATGTCGGACGTTGTAGACGCAGTTGTAGATGCAGCGGTAGACATGTTACGGTTTCGCGAAGGGGAGGACTCCGTCGAGGGCGATGATGCGGCATGCTGCTGCTGCTGATGTCGCCGCGCAACAGACGCCCTCGCAGTCTTCGACCGTACATTCGGCAGATACTCAGATATCAACGGCCCAGCCGCCGAGGGAGACTTCTTCTCCGCCTGCGCTTGCGCTTGAGCGCCTCCCGCCTTCCCGGTCTTCTTCCCACCATCTCCTCCTCCTCCTCCTCCACCTCCTCCTCCTCCAGCACCAGCACCAGCAGCACCCCTCCCCCTCCTTTCCCCAAACCCAACAATAAACTCCAGCGCCCGCGCCGAATCGCCCAGGATCCCGCGCAGATGCTCCGCGGCGCGCGAGGCGTCCAGCGAGCAGGTGTATTCGAGCAGTTGGGTGAGGGAGGCGTCGTCGAGGTCCGGGAGGAGGGCGGAGAGGCGCGGGCGGGCCCAGGACGTTAGTTGGGTGGAGGGTGGGGGCATTGTCTTGTCGCGGCCGGGGTTTTTTTTTTTTTTTTTCTTTTTTTCTTTTTTTCTTTTTTTCTTTTCCCTCCTTTCCCTTCTCTCTCTTTTATTGCTGGATTTTGTGGATTTTGAGGGGTGTTGTTCTGGGTTCCGTCCTCTCTAGTTATAACTACAGGGTTTCTGTTTACTGTTAAGTGAACGAACTTAGTAACTATAGGTTACTAGTTAGTTACTAGTGGAACTTTGAATAATGTATTTTGTAGGAGCTTTGGACATGTTTTGGTCAACACAAGCATGATATCTTTCTTGTACTGGTACAGTAGTAGGATTGACTCAGATGTTAGCAGAACTTGACAGTACGGAGTACTCCGTAGTTCAGATCAAATTAATTTGAAGTGGAAGTGGCTGAGTTTTACTGCAATAAATAACATCCCATCCATCCAATATTGGATTTGATCCTTCGTCTCTGGGGGGGGCGGAGGCATCAATTAGCGTATTTTTCTGCCACGCCAAATTCATGGCTGCTTACTGGCTGGGAGCGGATAGTTCAGCTTGCCTATTGGCCATATAAAGGCGGTCAGGCACGACGCTAATTGTTGCCTCGCCCACAGACGAAAGGGGATAATATAAAGAGAGAAGATAAGATAGATAGATATATATATTTTTAAACAAAACATACGCAGTGGAACCGAAGAAAGAAAGCAAGCAAGGGAGAAATAAACTAACTACGGAAATCTAAAAAAAGAAAGTAATATATAAACACCAATCCTCTAGTTAGTTAACTTACTGTACAGATGGACAGATGACCGGAGGGGCGGGGAAAAAAAATATGAACAATCAACAAGAAGATTGAAAACACCCTCCCGAATCCGAAAGTCGACAAGAACACCAAACCAACAGGCGAACCCAATCGACAACATCAAGGAAGGAGGAAGCAGAAAACGGCAGTGAGAGAGGTATAATAAGACAAAGAAGATCTTTGAAGCTTTTGTGTACCCTGCAGCGAGAACGCCTCGAAGGAATCGATCAGAAACGAAGGCAGAAAAAGATGAAAATGAAAAAAAAAAAAAAAAATAAAATAAAAAAATAAAAAGCTTGGAAATAAAGTTTAGAAAGAAATAAAAGAAATACAATAAAATAAATAAAGTCACAAACAGCCGCCAGTGAGAGAAAAGAAATAAAGAACAAAAAAAACCTTAAAAAACTTGACCTGGGAAATATCGAAGAAGAAAAAAGAAACAAAAAGCAAGACGATGTCAAAAGGCACCACCGCCGCCGGCGGGCCCTAGCCATACAAGCTCGACGACGCTATGCACGCCATCCGCATTATTGACGTAGGTCTGGTGCACGTTATCGCCCACGACGACGGAGTCGGTCAACATCCACCTCTCCTTCCGAATGCCCGGCTGATCCTTGGGCCGCAAGGGACCCAGGCGCTTCTCGTAGCCACGCTGGTCCTCATCCCAGGTCTTTTCGGTGTGGTTAAAGTTCACCGCGTGCGACGGCAGCCTGGCGTCCATGGTGTAGCGGACCAGCGAGTAGCCGTTGGTCAGGACCCAGAAGCTGCGCATGGAGGCACCGGTGGCGCTGTCGAGGGTGGTGAACTCGTCGAAGCGGAAGCGGCGCAGGATGGACTGGCGGCCGGCGGCGGCGGCGACGGTGGACATTTTCACGACATCCTTTTTGTACCAGCTGCCCCAGTGGTGAAGGGAGTGGATCTGGCGGCCGGACTCGTAGACGCCGTCGACGTCGCCTTTCATGTCCATCTGGTACAGGGTGTCCCAGAGGGTGAGCGGAGTGTCTCCGAACTTGTCGATGCACTGGGCTAGTTTTTGGTCACCCGGCTGCTCGCCCCAGGACTGGCAGGTGTCATAGGCGCCGTGCAGCCTTTCGAGGAGGGGGACGGAGACGAAGACACCGGCGCCGCCAAAGCCGATCTTGCCAAAGGTGTCGACCTGCCAGCTGGCCTCGGAGAGGGCGCCGATGTACACTCGCTCGGAGGCGTTGAAGGAGGAGAGCTGCTTGGCGACGGAGGCAAGGGAGAGGAAGAAGGTGTCGTCGTCCACGAAGCTGACCCAGGTGGTATTGGGGCGCCTGGTCCTGATGAAATCGGTGAAGCCCTCGACGAGGCCGAAGTACCGCGCGGTGAAAGGCAGCGGAGATTTCTGCAAGGTGATATCCAAGCCAGCATTTCTGAAAAAGGCCTCGTGCTCCTCGATATCCTTGGTGTCGCTGGGCACGAGTACGAGCAGGCTGGCCTTGGATGTGCCGTAGGAGTAGAGGAGGGCGGGCAGGAGACGGCGCAGGCGGTCGACCGTGGTTGCGAGGCCGAAGAGGAGGTTGGACGTCTCGTCGACGGCGTGGTCAGCGGCGACGTCCACATCGACGACGTGGGGGCAGGGCCAGGGATCGGGATCGGAATCGGAATCGGAATCGGAATCGGAATCGGACTTGGGATCGCGGGGGTCTCTGGGGGGTGAGAGCTGGACCCTCATTCCACGGCCCAAGGGGCGGAATGGCTGCAGGACTGGGTGGTCGATAGTCTCCATGGAGCTGAATGTGGTGTCCGGGGAAACATGGCGGGGGCGGAAGTAGGCGCGAGTGTAGTTCTTCCCGATGAGCCACTCTGAGAAGGTCAGGGAGGGAGGCGGGGAATGGGGAGGATGGGGGTGACGAGCGGAAGCACAGAGCTGGTGAGGGGTGTTCAGTTTCCGGAGGTTCTGGAAGTTCAGCTGGACAGGGCCGGTATTGTCGCTGTTCCTGTTCTTGCCCTTTCCCTTGCCCTTGCCGCTGCCGCTGCCGCTGCCGCTGCCGTTGCCGTTGCCGTGGCCGTTGCCGTGGCCGTGGCCCTGGCCCCTCAGCGACGAGGGGGAGAGTCTGTCGAGGGGATGGGTGAAGCGAGTGAGGGCAGCGCGATCGTAGCGGTCGACCGCCCAGAAGAAGAGGGTGATGAGGGCGATGGCGATGACAGGAGTCAACGCCTTGAGCCTGACGGGAGGCATTGGAGGGGTGTTTTTGTGTTTGTTTTTGAGAGAGGGAGAGGGAGAGGGAGAGGGAGAGGGAGAGGGAGAGGGGATGAAAGGGGATGAAGGGAGGAAAGGAGAGGGGCTGAGTGCAGCTTCAGGATGCGCAACCAGAGCCGTGGGAGGTGATAGCACACATTGGACGAGTAGAAGAGAAGTAGAAGCAGAAGTAGAAGCAGAAGCAGAAGCAGTAGTAGTAGCAGTAGTAGAGGAGGTAGAGGAAAAGAAGAAGAAGGAGAAGGAGAAGAAGAAGAAGAAGAAGAAGAAGAAGAAGAAGCAGTAGTACTAGTAGTCGCAGACGAAGCAGAGAACGCGAGTCCCGAGAACGTCCAGCTGGCCGTGGACGAGGTTGCTGAACCAAGGAGCGACGAGAATCATGATGGATGGATGACCTATGGATTATGATGGGATGTGGATGATGGAAGGGATTGTGGGATGGTGATGGAAGAGATGGTGAAGAAGGGTTGGGGTTTGGGAGGAGGGAGAGTGGTGGGGGACACGCGGCTGAGCTGACAAGTCCCTCCTCCGGCCCAAGTCGAGACGACGGCGGAGAGTCAGAGCAGCAGAACAGGATCGGGGTATGGGTATGGTCGCAGGACGCACCCACCAACCCGTGTAGATAGATAGATAGATAGATAGATAGATAGATAGATAGATAGACAGACAGACAGACAGATAGTCCTGGGAGTATCATCTCTTCGTCGTTTGCTCAGTTCACACAAGGATCCATCCTTCCCCCTCCCCCCTGGCAATCGACGGGCGGAAACGAGGTTTCCGCCCCACAGTAGCTCCATAGTGCTCCACAACACTCCACGCAAGGACCCATGTTCCCTGTATGCGGCTTCTGCAGCACGATGATCGCCCGCTAAGCAGCGCCAATGCCAGCCATCCAGCCATCCAGCCATCCAGGCACGGTTGGCGCCTTGGCGGGGGCTCGAGGACGATCATGACGCACACATATAAGTATATATTATATATATATACATCTGTACTTACTTCCAGGTTATGGCCTGTATCACCCATTGCCAGGTTTTCTGCCGGAGAGCGCTGTGAACTCGACAAAGGACAGAAGATAACACCCGCGTTCATGTCAGTATGTGCAGTACATCCAGACTGCATACATACGGACTCGGTGCATTGCATCCATCCAGACATAATGTGCTGCCCGCGTGGGACGATCTGGCTGATCGCTATCTACGTGCTGCACCCGGCAACCGTGTACCGCCCAGCAGTGGCACGGTGCAAGTGAGAACTGCAATCTGGAACAAAAGGGGGAAAAAGCAGTCCAGTCCAGTCAGGCACTCATCCGTCCTTTTATGACTTGCATTAGCAGCAGCAACAGAGGAGGAGGCCTGATGTAGCCACTCTACTGAGATATCTAGGCATCTCTATGATCCAATCACGCACACTCATCTACGCTCCAAAAGCAAAAATACACTAAAATAAACTAGAAAAAAAAAAAAAAAAGAAAAGAAAAGAAAAGAAAAGAAAAGAAGCAGAAGAAAAAGAAAAAACATCCCGCGTCAAGCTTTTGCTCCCCCGGCCTAGTGCCATGCTTGGCCTCTAAAGCCACCGGCCCATGATGGCTTGATCCTTGAACCCCGAACGGAGTGGGATGTACTGTATGTATGTACTGTGTCCTGTGTGTCCCTTGTCCTGTCCTGTCCTGTCCTGTCCTGCCCTCCTTTTCCCTGTATCGAACCACCCCCTACCCTTCCCTGTATCCACCTGCGCGGCAACCGACCTGGACGCGTGTCGCCGCCGCCGATCATCGCCCGTGCGTGGCCAGTTGGGGTTGGGGTCCACCACAGCAGTGTGGGCCCACTCGGTTTGTTCCGCGATCCTTGCCTTTTGTGTGGTCTGTACAGATTATACGGAGTACCTGCTCTATGTCCGTGGACATAGACGGAGTACGCAGTCTAGATATGGGTATACACATGGATGTACACATACATAGTATATATATATAGCTATACTGGTACCTGATAATTGCTGGTACCGTACCGATTGTATTACGTAGTCCATATGGAGGAGCGGGTGGACAGACAAAGGAAAGGAAAGGAAGAGGAGAGGAGAGGAGAGCCAACAATGGGTGCGTGTGCGTGGAGAAGTGGGTTAAGTGGATTGGTGGATGGATGGATTGTTTCTCCTTCCTCTCTCCCTTCTCTCGATTTTCCCTTTTTCCCCCGTTCCCCCGTTCGTTGCCGGGACTTGCTTACCTTTACCCCCTAACCCCCCTTTCTTCTCCCCTCTCCCTCGGTCCCCGTTCATTTTCATTTCTCATTTCTCATTGCAATTTTCCATCTTCCATTGCTCGGGGATAGGATTTGCCGGAAATGCAGACTAAAGCAGGGAAGAGGGGGGAAGAAAAAAGGAAAAAAGGAAGAAATAGCATTCGAAAAATTCAAAATACGAGACGCGGGCATGGGGGCGAAACAATCGCGTTTGAGGATGGGGGAGTTCATTATACATATATATCTATATCTACGAGTAGCATAGATCGAGCGGGTGCGGATACAAGATACATTGATCGATTGATCGGTTGCAACAGGATTACAAATCTGGTCGTCATGCGTAACTCATCTGTATACCTTATGTATAATCAAACACTACAAGTCAAGTTAAACCAGAAAGAAACAATGATATATATATATATATATATATATATCCCTCTATTTATATTACTCATTACACGGTTCCATCCCCCTTAGTTAGTTAAGACCCGCTTCATCACCCTCCCCCTCCCCCTCATCCATCGACTCCCGATCCTCGAACTGGCAAAACTGGCCCCTCTCCTCCTCCTCCGCGTCCCCCCCGGTCACAGCCTCCCAGACCGCGCGCACCTGCGCGAGCATGCCTTCATCGAATGCCAGATCGAGGTTGAGAGGCGCAAACGAGAATACGCGTCCCGATAAGCTGCTGCTGGAAACCGCGGGTGCTTCTGCACGAGACGATGCCGATGGTGATGGTGATGGCGCTCGGCTCAGCAGGCCCAGTTGGGTATACTGGGCGCTCCACAGGATTTTTGCATCGGCATCTGCCGCTCGGAGAAGATTTGTGGCTGCAGAACGAATGAGGGACTGTGACTCTGACTGCCGGTTATCGTCGTCGTTGTTGTTGTCGTCGTCTGCCAGCGTGCTGCCGTATATTATGCCTTTAGGTTTGCATGGGTATGTTATGTTAGTCGTGCGCATCGATATATATACAAATATAAACAATGTAGTGCAAAAGGAATAGTGGCAACAATAGATGGCTGGCTCTCTTCAGGCTGTCAGAGGAAAAGTTTATCATCAATGGAATTGCAGACAATGTAGATAAGTATTCGGAAAAAGTGGAATCATCATCTGAGAGCATGTGGTTTTCGTTCTTTTTAAAATGCAGAAATGGAGAAAAAAGAAAACAGTATTAAAGGAACGTACATTGGCCAGTAGGGCATTCCCCGGTATCGCTGGAATGCACGATTAGGTACACTGGAGCACGAGTCGTTCCAGGTGGTCCGGGAACAAATACAACTGCTCCGGCTGGGATGACGCCTCCTTCCGAGGTGAGAGGGAAGAGGCTCTCGAGCGGAGATGATACGATCATGATCGAGCGAGCAACCTTCGTGTACCTGGGTGATGTTGGGCTTTGAATTTCGGTGGGCAAATCCCATGGCGAACCCACAACAAACTTGCTCCGTACCGTCCCTCCGTCCGAGAGTTGAACCCGCAGTCGTCGGGCATCATCGTTTTGTGAACCCGCCGCTGGTACCTCTATATGACTTACACCCCTATTCAAGACATAAACACCGCCACCGATTGCACATGCTCGACACCCTACCTGTGATATTTCCGCACCACCGCCCCATTTCGCAAGAAGAGCGCCGAAACCGACGCCGAAAACACCAATTGATCCCATATGCCTTTTTATCCTCTCAACAGCATATCGCGCACTCGTCTCATCCCACGAACGAGGAGAGAGAGATAAAGATGTAAGCGGGCCATGGAGGTCTGATGGAATATGAAACCTTGATTCCAGGTATTGTGTAAAGGGAACGACATCCAGGTCACTGTCCTCTCCACCATCCGCATCCCCATCATCCAGCGATTGTTGGGCAAAATGTCGGAGGAGCTTAATCAGGGCTCTTTTCGATTTATTCGACATGCTGTCGTTAGCGAAGACGTCTTCTCGGCTTCCGGGCACTCGATTTAAAGAGGCAGAACTTCCATGTTCCATTACCCACCAACTCCCCACCGCCTGGAACTCCAGCTGTCGAAATATCCTAGATGAAACGAGAGTTGGGATAAGTCCGGACCGGGAGTAAATGAGTTGTGGTGATAGTGACAGTGTATATGCTCTTGAAGGAGAAAGCTTGCCGCTTCCTCCATCTTCTGATGAAGCGGGGGAAGTGGAGATTGAGGCAGACTCAAAGGGAGTAGAGCCCGGAGCTGGTTAGCAGCACAACCCGATCAGCATCCGTTGTGAGTCAAGGGACTCGCGACTTTGTTGGGCCATGGGAGCCCATAATAGCTAATGCTAAGTGTCTCACCCTCGTTGATCCTTGTTACCCAGTCTTCGGCCTCGTGGAGGCTGAGGGCAGCATCCGAACCTCCGTAATAGCCATGTTTGTCAACATGGAGAACCTTTTTACCTGAGCGGGAGAGAGCCCTGGTCCAACATTTCGGTATTAGATTGATTGGTGAATTTCGGGCTACCAGAATGACAATAGAGTGAGACAGCCCATGACTTACAGCGCAAGTATGGACTGGGGCAGGCCAGTCCCGGAGATTAGCACGTCCCAGTCAACATCAGAGAGCGGTTCCATTCCAGCAGCATACACATTACAGGATCAGCTGCTTAGTCCATGGGATAGCATTAGACCATTGGGAACGCACTATGCAGTACGGAAACTGACAGATTTGAGTGTTTTATATTCAAACCGTCGGTGTGTGCGTTTGTTGTGGGAAACATTAAAAGAGATGAGGGAGTTGAAGTGAGGAAATTACTCCAATCACCTGATGGGCTAGCCCAATGGGGCTGGCGGCTTGAAAAGCCATCAAAATTTTAGAATATCAACCACCTTCTTGCTTCTTTTTCCTTCTCAACAACTCACTCCAAGCGCTTCTGCGCAGACCAGGCCGCTCTCTACTATGTAATAATTGCTATGGCGCGCTAGTCTTTCGGATATGCCTTCATTGGCTGTGTCCCTTTTGGAGTGTAGATCACCTATTTCACCCTGTATCTGCTGCTCTGGAGATATTATCGTGTGATGGAAGCGGTTCGTTTTGTGGTGATACATACTTTCTTCATACTAGATTTGTTATTTAGTTTTAGTTATTCTACTCATTGTGATAGTGTACATCCGAAATCGTATCCCCCGGGAGGGGAAGTCTCTTGAAGATCTTTCTTTCCATCATTTCCGTGTGTGGCTGTGGATGGAATCCTTTCACGGGAGTTGAGGTTGGTCTGTCATCCCTCGCGCCTAGAAGTAGCAGGCTTTCTGTCCAGGATGTGTAGAGTATAGCAATACCTAAGCCGTTTCTTCTAGTCGTGATGGCAGAATCAGGCTTTCCTGTCCTTCCTTCGCATACTACCTTGTTCAAGGTACTGCTGGTACTGATAATCATTCTTCTCCCGTTTCCTCCACAACCCTCGCCCTCACAATCTTGACCTGATCAACAGGCCTATCCTCCGCCCCTGTCTTCACCAGTCCCATGCGCTGCACAACTCTCATCCCACTCTTCACCCGGCCGAATATCGTATGCTTCCCGTCCAGCCACGGTGTCGGAGCCAGGGTGATGAAAAATTGGCTGCCATTGGTGTTGGGTCCGCTATTCGCCATGCTCAAGACCCCTGCGCCCGTATGTTTCAATGCCGGGCTGATTTCATCCTCGAACTTTTCGCCGTAGATCGAGCTGCCCCCTCGGCCTGTGCCGGTGGGGTCGCCGCCTTGGATCATGAAATTGGGGATGATGCGGTGGAAGATCACGTTGTTGTAGTAGCCGCGCTGTGCGAGGGTTGCAAAGTTCTTGCAGGTCTGTATATCCCAATGGAATAGAGCGGATGTCAGTGAATAGGGGTGTTTTGCAAAAATTGAGGTAGGGGAGGATGAAAAGAGGAGGGAAGGGTGGGGGTTGTGCATCGTGCCTTGGGCGCATGCTCGTTGTAGAGCTCGAGCGTGATGGAGCCCTGGGGAATGTTAGCAAATCTAATCTTTCGAACAGCACGTAGATATACTCATCCGTACCATGGAAGTGTCAAGCACCACATCGGTAGCCATTGGTGCTGTTCTGCGCTGAATGAATCCGGGAAGAGAGACTGATCTCTGGTTGAAGGACTGGATGAACTCAGTCAGCAGTATTTAGTTATGGCTTGGCGCCTTGAGATTCCGTTCCACAATGCTCATTTGCAAGATAGAAACATGAACAAATGACAAGCGTGACAGCTGCATTTCCAAAGATGGTGTTGTTACGTCAATCATCTCCCTCACACGCGGGTGCGATAGTAATCTTTCATCTTCAATCTCTTTATCCAACACTGGGCCTTAGCTCTTGAAGTGAAGATTCAATTTCCATCTCAGAATAATTATGTTACACTAGTAAATATTCTTTTCTTCGAAGTCCCAATTGCATTTGATGGAGCGATGGGGTATCCTCATACGCTGCATGTACTGTATATTTAATTTCCTTGAGTCTCGAAATGCTATAAACTCGGATTGATCAACGCTCTCTCGGTATTTTGGTGAACCAACATAGACCTGAAAAAAAAAAAAAAAAAAAAAAAAATCAACCCCTCGAGAAACTATTTACCAGCTTCAGAGACCCACCAACAACTTCTCATGACATTGCACTACAGGGCAGCAGGACGGTAATCTCTCCTGTCTAGAATTCCCAGAAACCGGGTCAGGAAGTCTCCCTACTCTGTAGATCCACCTATTTTATCACATAATGTTCCAAACAAAGCCCAAGTTTGTTGCAGTTGAAAGGCGATACACGAGGTGTATAAATAGTAAAATAAATGGTACCCGATAATTGCCTGATATCGATAGCAACCCATTTTTTTGTAATATATATTTATTTTATTGATTAATTCATAGGTTCCGAAAGTGAATAGTCCCCATATTTTCCTTCGTTGATCGTTCTGGTTTCATCATACAAAATCAAAAAGTTAATAACCAATAAGTCAACTCCTGCTTACAACTTTCAAACTTAAGAACATCGTATCAGCCTTGTCACTCCTTAGAGCTCTGTTTGAGATTTTCCTAAGGCTAGCATGCCAACGGCGGCTTAAGCGCGTTATCGTTAACAAAAATAAAAAACTCACCGACTCTCAGTCAACACAGATTCAAGAGCCATTCGGAAAATGCAATCATCCACATCTACCTACTGACTACTCCTGCGGGGAGGCAATATAGGAATCGAAAAACAGTTGATCGTCGAAGGTCGAATTTATTACAAACTCAGGGAGGTTACTTAAATCATTTTGCTCTACATTAGCAGCACCCCGGTGGATCAGGCTGGGATCTATGAATCGGATGGCCGCGTCGTCCAGCGCTTGCGGGCTTGAGCGCTCCCGGCCTTGGCGGACCGATTCTCTCAGCGCCCGTGTGCTAGAGCGACCCGAACGTTGGTGGGCAGATTCGCCCAGGGTTCGCGGGCGAGACAGAGGGGTAAAAGTATTATCTGAGGCAATTGATATCGGCGGCTCTGGTGTTTCTGGCATTTCGCTTGAAGAGTCGAGTTGTTGGAGGTTAGTAATGAGATTCTTAAGGTCCGGACGAGAGCTTCTTATAAACGCTAGAGCACAGGATATGTTAACGTAGGTGCCTCTAAGAAGTTTCTTCCTCGGAGTTGTAGGCATAACGTAGGATGTGTGCCCTTCATTCTTCAAGTAGGACCTCATGGCGTCTCTTGATAGGCAAAGGGCCCAACATATTCTGGTCAAATTTATCGCCCTGGGAGGGTCTTTGCTTTGATCGTATTGGACCCAGCTCTTGAGGTCGTCTGCAGTGATAACTTTGGGATCGTACGGGGCTGGAGTAGAAGGCATATTACGCTTTCTATCGCGAAATGAAACATTAGTCGCTTCGCCTCTACGGATCTTGTTGATCTCGGTCAAGTAGACTTGAGTTATCGGACGTTTGTCTGGGTCTGGTTCTAGCAGAGTATTTGCGAAGTCTCGTAAGGTTTTCCAGCACGGCTCAATTTTTGGAGTGAACGCAGAAAGTGACTTAAAACCACTGATCGTTGTCCCACGGCATTGGAGGTGCTGGAAGCCCAGCAGTGTACTTGAGAATGACTATACCAATTGCCCAGATGTCCACCATAGCTGTATACGGTTGATGGTTATAGATTTCAGGGGCGGCATACATATTGGAACCGCAAAAATGTCTGTAAAGGATCCCGCGACGTAAGCTCAAAATCAGAGAGTACGAAAGAAAAAGGCTCCATGGATTTGACGAGGATATTTGCGGGTTTGATATCACGATGAGCATAGCCATTAGTGTGAAGGTATAGCACGGCATCAAGAACCTGAGAGGCCAACAACGCGACATCTTGAGGAGTGAGGTTTTCAAGTTGTTCAAGAGTTCCATTGCTAATATACTCCATCACTAGGAGAGAACCTCGACGGCCCGGAATATCCATGTCCTTGATTACGGACACAATGTGCTCCTAGGGAGATATTAGTAAGATTCCAGATATTCACTGTTAAGGCACTTTTGTCTCCCTTTCAAATCTCTCCATCACCTTACTGTTCTCGGCCGGATCACTCAACGTCTTGGGCATCTTCACCGCGTAGATGTTTCCGATGGCATCAACCGCCTTGTGGACCGTTCCACATGTTCCACTTCCGAAAACCTCAAATGTAGAAATCTTGCCAAGGTCCAAATATGTCAGGGTTTTCTGGCTAATCAAAAGTGTCTCGATTTGTGGAGTCTGGCTTTTCCACTTATTGTAATAGCGCAGCCGATTCTGGTTGAAAACCAAACCATTATTTCCTCGTTCTGGTATTATTATCTTAAACATGGCTACTCCTGCTTGTATAGTATTCCCGGAAAAAATCGGAATTTTGTCTTGCTGAAGTTGAATGTTTTGGAGTCCGTCAATACTGGAGGTCAAATTCGTGCCAAATGAGGATGTATCCGTGATAAGTAGTGCTCCCGACTCCCAGTTGAGACTTATACGGAAATGAACACCACTGACACCTTCAGACCGCCCATCAAGGAGAACATCGCAACGGTCTTTGTCATTTCCAAAAACAAATCCCTGAAGTGGATCAATCGGTTTGTGTTCGTCCAAAAGTGATAGGACGAGCTGTGGCGCTAGAGTTTCCTGGCCTAGCTGTGGTGCTGTGGTTTCCGAATTGACAGATCTCCGTTGTCTTTCCCGTAAATCTTGGGTTTCTAGCGCGGGAGTGATACTTATGACACGGTTCCTGTTGTGTGGAAGTTCCAGCGCCATGTGAGCTGACCGTGATAACGGCCTGAGGAAACCTATCACCCATTCCAGGGTCAACTGCCATGTTTGAGGTGAAACAAAGGATAATTGCATTGGAAGCTATGGAAAAGAAAGGAAGGGAGACACCTAATTTATATAGGCAGACTATGAGGAGAGATAAGGCGGATGATAATGCGGCTCCGTTTTATTTTGGAATAGGAAGGGGTGGTGGCCCATGACAAAAATGTCATCTAAACCCAGCAAGCCTTGCATTAGCACAGTCAGGCTCGCCATGATAGTCCACCAATCAATTAGAAGATTTTCTCTTCTTGTTGGTTGTGGCAGTCTCTTGGTCTCTTTTCCTTTTCTTCGTACGACCTTCGTCGGTTGGGACAGTCGTTGCACATTGCGGTGCAGCATCCTTCGCTGCAACTTTTTGATGCAATTTCACAAGTCGAGCGCTTCTGCGAGGCGGGGTTTTCGATGAGTCGTCGCCGAAGTCGAAGAAATACGTCCCGCCAGTGGCCCGCAACAGGACTTGGTGATAACTTGGCTTTTGAAAGTCAGGATAGATGATGGGTAGCAAAAGCTCCTCATACAACATATTCTCGCACTCCCAATATTTTGGGTCGTCGATGTCGTCGTAACGGGCATCCTCGTGGACTTTTCGGCAAGTAGATTTCCAAAACCTGCTTTCGCATTTCCAATATTCGGGATCTTGTATATTCATGCGATTGGCTTGATCTTCCTCCAAAGTACATGTACAATTGTCTCTCCAAAAATCAGCCTCGCATCTCCAATAACTTGGATCCGAAATTTTCCGGCGCCTTCCCTCCTTGTATCGCGATTTTGACAACCAGAACATGGCCTCGCATCTCCAGTAGTGCGCATCCTTAATGGAAGACCGACGATCGTCAACATCCGACTTTACAGTCTCAAGACTCATCAAATATATGTATGTTTCGCGTTTTGTGGTTGCGAAAGTCTTCCAGTATTCCAAAGGATACAGGGGATGTGGAAAGCAAGGGGTTTGAGGGGTGGGCGGAGTTGGGGCCTTGTCTGGTATAAGGATTCTTAGTCAACCTCTTATTGACAAGAAACATAGGCAGGCCATAGACACCATAGATATTGAACGCGTTAATTGAGCTCTTAATTGAGCTAGACATGCTCTGAAACATTATAGCGACAAAAAAAAAAATTGTCACTGAGTTTTGAAGAAAGTAGGATTTGAAGCTGCATCTGCTCTTATATATCTTGTACAGATAGATGTACGGAGTACGGAGTAGACGATTTTATGATCACAATATCATGTGATATCGCGAAGTGTTAGGGGGTACTACAGCTAGAAACAGCAAGCCACACGGCAGGGTGAGGGATCTTTACGTAATCCCTCAGAGCTCCACAGATCCCAAGGATATTAGCTTAGAGTAGAATGATTAAGAATTAAGAACAAAATTGAATGATCTTATTGCTATTTTTTGATGCTGCTAATTATAATCTTTGAGCATTCCCTCTTCCCCTTCAATAACAAAAAAAAAAACAAAAGAAAAATTTTTGAGAACCCTTCTTTTAAAAGAGAAAAGTAAAGAAAAACAAACAAATAAGCAAGACTTTAGAAAAAAGAACAGAGCTTCATAAGAAAAAAAATAATAAACATATAAACTCTGCAGAATTAATCAGAATAAAAGAACTCATTAAACAGAAAAAATCACTATTCTCTAATCATTTCATAAAAAATTCATTGTCATATAAATCTTATTTAATATTGATATAAATCATTCATTCTAGAATATTCACTTCTATCTCTTCCTCTTTAAAGTTCCATTCTTGCTCATTTCAGTGATTGAACAACTTCAGAAGTGTGAAGATGTTTCAATTGTTATGAGAATTTAAATAATTGAATATCTCAATTCAGAAATCATTAACTGCTTCTGAAGCTCAGATTTTGATTCAGAAGATAGCAAAAAAATCATAAAATTTTTAAAGTGAATAAAGTTTCTAAAGAAGAATAGAGTGTAAATAATTGAAAATTCAATCTTTAAACTCATCAGATTTTAACTGATCACTATATATTTGAAAGCGATCAACAATGAAATTGTATGAATTATAGAAATCAAACTTTTCAAAACAAGTCAAAATCAAAAGTAATTAAAATGAAATAAATTTCAAAGTAAAAGTAACAAAATAAAAATAAAAACAAGAACAAAAATTAAAGCAAATATATAGAAACAAAAGAAAAAAAAAAGAAAAACAAAAATTGAATTCATTATCAAATCAAACTATTTAATTAAAATCTTGTAATAATATTTGATTCTTTCAAATATTCAATCAAGAATTCATTTCCAGTTTTTGTATTGAATAAAAGTTTTAAATTTAACTGTGTCAATTTAAACTTCTCTCTCAATCTCAATCTTAACTCTATATGCTTTGTACAAAGTAAACGAAGATGCTCTGAGTTTTCATATAATTGACAATCTGAATATAAATTACTTAAATCATTTCTAATCTTTGTTAAATATGATTTAAAATAACCATGTCCAAGCTTTAACTACATTATTGTAACAAAAAGTTTCTTTTTACATTTTATTGAGCAAGCTTTCCATTTTAGCTTAGTTTCAAACCTGGAATAATGTACACTCTTTTTTTGTAAAAACCAAATATCTTGCCATTTTTGCAAATATGATTCTCTTATTTTTCTCTTAATATAAGCCCATGTTACAATTCTTTGAAAGCAGATTTCCAATTCAGTTGCTTTTTTTGCAGCTTTATCAGCTATTTCATTGCCATATATACCCATGTGAGCAAGCACCCAGTGAAGATGAATAGAACAATTGAGTGAGATTTTTCTTTGAATATTTTGAAGACTTTTTAAAATCAGCTCTAGCATTGACTGTCCACTGCTGATTTTCTTACTTTGAAGTCTTTTAAGCCCAGCTTGACTATCAGAGAATATCCAAATATGCTCAAATCTTTTCCATTATTCAATCTTCATCTCAACCAATTTGAAAGCTCTTGAAATTGCAAATAATTCAGCATTAAAATCTTCTGACTCTTTTCCAATTTGCCAAGAATCAAGAATATAATTTTTATCATTTTCTGAATATGCTATTCCAGCTCCAAGATTGCCTGTTTTCTCACATTTTAAGCCATCAGTGTATATAAGAATTGCTTTGTTTCTCATTTGTTTTAGAAAATTTAGATGTTGTTCAGTCTGAACTTCTTTTGAAAGTTGACTAATATTTAAATCAATAAGACTGACAAGATCTTTCTTCCAAGGAGAGAGATTTTCAAAGGCCACTTTCTCCACATTTAAACTAGAGAAACTGTCTTTAATTATGGAGCAAATTCTAAATAACTGAGATGGTATCTTCTTTCTTTGCACAGATGTTGAATTATCAGATGAATTTATTTCATTCCAATCAAAATTTGACTCCCAATTCAGATTTATTATTATGAATATTATATATTATTTTTATTTTTTGAAAAATTCAAACTTCTTCAGCTCTATTCTCTTTGTATATTTTCATAATTTAGAAATAAAATGATAAGTGATAAAAACAATTTTCAACTTTAAACTCTGTTTCAATTATATAATGAGAAATTAATTGATAACAGAAATTGTTAAATGGAAAAAAATATAAGTTGATATTTTTAATTTATTAATATTTCTATGTAATTTTTTAAATTTTTAATAAAAATTGATAATCTCTATTTTTTTTCTGATATGTTCTTTAGAATAATATCTTTATTTTTATTGCTGAGAGTTGCAGAACAGTCAAATCAGACAATGTTTTTATATAAAAGCAATTTCAAATGCTTTAATTTGACAAATTGACCACTGAATTCACTTCACTATGTGATTAAATGACATTCATTAATAGCTACAAATTCAATCTTTTTTTATAAAATCAGATTTTGAAGAATACACTGAAACTGCTTGGAAAATACTTGCTTTGAATTGAGTAAAATATATGTATATTCACATTGTTGAATACATTTGAGTAAGTGCTCTTCTTCTTGAAGATTGTTAATATTTATCAGATAAGAATTGATAGAAGAAAATTGAATTATATCATTTATTTACTGATCATCAAATTTGTTTAAAGAAATCAATTGAATGATTATCTTTTCTATTAAAATTGTATAGAATTGAAGAATAAAATTCTTTTTATAATTAATTCTAATAATGAATAAAGTGTTATTATATTCATATATTATATGTCAAAGTATATGAATTTATTCTATATATGATTGAAAAGTGTATTTAAAATCTGAATGTGAGTTTTGAAAAATTTGTCAAAGATAATGTTCAATAACATTCTATTGTTTATCAATACTTTCAAATTCAGTGTAGCTCATAACAATTTGTAGCATATCTCCAATTTTTATAAAAAGTATTTATTTTAATAATAGTTTTTAAAACTGTTGTTGTTGCTGATTTTTATGTTTTCTTTGATTTTTCTTAGTCATATACAACAAAGTTGTCTGACTCAGCTGTTAAAAAGAGATATTATATGATTGATTTAGAAATTGTTGAAAAATTTCAAAAATTATTAAAAGATTTCAAATGTTGTCAGAAATTGATGTGCTGTGTGACATGATTAAAAATTATATAAAATTGATAAAAGTTATTAGAAATTGTTGAACATCATCAAAAAATGTTAAAAGTTATCAAAAAATACATTCAATGCTTTGATTAAAATTATTGATGATTGAATATATATTTTGATGATAAAATCAAGACATTGAGTGATTAGATATGATCATGATTGAAAAATTAACAAATCATTCCCATATTCAAAATCAGAATAATAGTTTTCAACACAATACTTCATATTCATAATATATATATTTTTAATAAAAATTAATTCAATTGATAGAAAATTGAAAAATTAATCCTTCAAAATAGTAGAAAAATGATTTATAAATGAAGTTGTACAGTGATTCTATTTCAAATGTTATGGTTGAAGCAAATCATTTCTATGTTGCTAACAAACTGAAACCATTTTTTCTCAGACACTCTATGAAGAGTTTGCTGAGGATGTCCCATTTAGATTTAGTGTAAGCCCCTCGACAGTTGATTGGCTCATATGTTAGCACGACTTGGCAGTAGTTCGGATCGGGTTAGCTTGAAGTGGAGTGGTTGAGTTTTACTGAGATAAGCAACAACCTCATTTTGTTGGCCCTAGGCTGCCTATCACGGACTAGCGCACCGCACATATATACCTCAGCTGCCGACATGCTAATACAACCACTTAGACGTCCCACAGGTTATGACCCGGATTGCTTGTTTTTTTTTTTTAAGAACCTTCCACTGCCTATCTGGGTCTATCTAACATCTCGCGAGCTGCTACGCTGATCAGCAGAAGGGATTCTGACGAAGGCTAGAAGAGCTTTGATCATGGGAAAAAGATTAAAAATTGATTGATATAGAGGGAAGAATGCCTTTTAGAACTCAAGCTATCATGGGGATGGATACCCCAGCTAGCAATGATGAATACGAACCTATCACTGAGCCACCGGGCCAACATCAATGACCGATACCTTGATACAGATGATGATGGAATATTTGAAAAAGTAAGATGAATATCTGAAAAAGCAAAATGAATGTCTGAAGAGAATGAATGAATATTGGGACAGAAGGATGGGAAAATCCTTACAAAAATCAGCTGAAAACTCTGATTCTCTGTCAAGAGATCAAGAGGATATGAAACAAGGGGAGGATGAGATGAAACTGGCTACACAAGTCACTGTCATTACTCCTCCATCTACTGAAGAAGATACCACGAAGATGATCATGATGAGATTCATCATTAAGAATACCACTGACACCACCACTGCCTCTGTCACTGAACAACTTTTCAAACATCGATACTACTACCACGAACCGAAGCCTCACAGATGCCGAAAGGGTGAAGGATAGAAGGATAGATAAATTTGATTTCATTTGATTTGATTTGATTTGATTTCATGTATAATAGGATTTCTAGATAGATAGATATCTGTACGGCTGCTAGTCCGAGGGGAGGTGTTGGCCCTAGACGGACTAGTATATCTCAGCTGCCGACATGCTAATACAACCACTTAGACGTCCCACACATTTCCCCAGCTTGATCACATGATTGCCAAGGAGGCCCTCCGCTAGTTTTGGATTACAACTTACGCTGGAATGATTGGACGTTAGTTTTAGAAGTGACCCTGGAAAGACGGGGCAGATACTATCAAGAGTTATGACCCTTAACGAACGGATCAAACGGGACGGGGAACAAGCCGCATTTTCATGGTAGAATGATCCGATAGTACTTAGGCGATGGTACATGACCCGCTATCAGATATAGAGACCCGGACCCGCGGCCCATCTTGCTATCAGCTTTCAAGCCAGGTGACATACATCCATTTCAAGATGTACTCTATAGAATGTATTTATTGAACTGCTCATCTGCTCTTTACAACTTTCTCGGCCCGCGCTATTGCAGAAGGATAGTGTTGTTGGTATTCCAAGATGTAGAAAATATATATTGCAATTATGCAAAGTTCAGCCAGGGGTGCCAGATGGAGGGCACGAGGAAACTTGCATCGATCCTGGGAGAGTGAGTCCGATATACCTGTCCAGCCTGAGTCCGTGCCATCCTTCCAGGTTTCATTTCTGCTCCCCGTCTTGTCTTCTTTGCTGGGAAGCTTGTCATGCAGCTGGATGCTTCTTACTCTAGTCTTATAGCTTCAGAATGAAGGATATAAAGACTCGAGCACAAATATCTCCAGATCTCATATGATATTCTTCGCTTCATGGTCTGGCGAAGATACAATTGAGTACACAAACAGTTTAGATGATGAGTAGGACAACACAAGAGATATTTGCATCGCCCTCGATTACCTATCTTTTCTCATTTTGGAAAGTTATGTAAATCTTCGCTCCGAAGAAGCAAAAAGGGTGGTGTTGCCATAATTAGCTATGTGTTTTTCTGTCGGCAGATGAACTTAACCATACTCTTGATCTTTTTCAAGGCATCCCACACTGCACATAGATAGTCTTGTGATGGTACATCAGCAGCAATCCACTGCTGTTCTCATTGGGCAAAAGAAAATCCAAAAAGATTCATTTTCGGGCTCAACATCACTCTGCTGATCCACTTATTATAATGCAACATCAGTCATATTCGATTGGTTCCATCACAACCATCACGCCATTCATCATGACACTTATTTCATTGATGATAAGAAAACTGAGGCTGGCTATCATTCGCATGGAAGACGGGGACAAATTTTCCCGATTTGGGAGCCTTGGATGGTCACCACATACTTTCCCAGAGCACTGGCAGCTGAAGCGCCATTCCCCGCGCTGCGCTAAGCCGGATTCCAGGGATCATTCAGCTCGAGAGTTCTGAGCCAACCATTCTGATCCTCCAGGAGAACACAATGGGAACTTAATGATTCGGATGGCCACTTTCACATCAACCCTCGGTCTGGGACAATGTTGCGTTAGTTGCTTTGGCCTCTAAGCATCGCCAACATTACTCGGTTTCTCGGTTTCTCCTCGCCACAGCTGCGCCGTGATGGCCTAGACTCCCGGCAAGAGTGATATTGAGCCCGAAAATGAGTCTTTTCGGATTTTCCTTTGCCCAATGAGGACAGCGATTGCCACTGGTGTTGCAGTATATGTGGGATGCCTCAGAAAAGACCAGCCAGGGATGCCAGGTTGTGTCGACGGCACAGGGAAACTTGCGTTGATCTTGAAGCGCGAGTGCGATTTACAAACCCAGCTTGAGTCCGTGCCATCTTCACACAAGGGATCACTACCTTGATACTAATTAAGTCCAAACTTTGCACCTCAATAATTTTGAATATAAGAGATGCTTCACCGCTCACTCGTCGCCTTCCTGGATACGGACTGCTCATCCACGTTAGTTCGCACTCGGATTCTTGCATTACACGCAGGGAGGAGATTTGCTCCCATCATTCCATGCGAAGGGCGTGCTTACTATAATAAGTTGGTTGACAGATAATTCCTTTGCCATATGAGTCTTTCAGTTTGAGTTTGAACCAACCTGTGCAGCGTACATTGGCAGCCTTCTTTTACTTGTCGTTGCTGGGAAGTCACTGACGTAGAAGTAGAACAATGCACATGACAATCATCGTCCGAACCACAGTTCAGCGGAGCACCGTTGCCAGCTTGCAGGGAGCACCTGTAAAATCCTCTAGTTTTGAGATCATGCCAACGGTACATGTCCTCCGTATGTGGTAGTTTTCGCTAACAGAACCAGGCTTCAGCCCCTGTTCTCCAAATATACATATGCATTGAGCTTCTATAAATGATACTTATTTGCCAGAACAGAGCAATCATTAATCCTATTCAGTTTCAATCAGAGCTATTGTATCGTCATACGCCTTAATGATAGGATCATATAGTCTCTGTGGGACTTGCGGCGTTCCAACAATAAGTCCTTCCTTCCCATAAGGAAACAGTACACCTCGTATGGTCCTGCAAAGATGCTTGACGCACTCGAAATCCGGCGGAAACTCCTGCAAAAGATACTCAAATCCGCCAGCTTCCATGTTACCTCTTTTATAAGTTGCAATTTTCTTATAAGTTCCAGTATACCATTCTCTCAGCATGCTGTCTTTGGGCGGGTCCTGTCCGTGTCCCTGTAGCTCATTTAATTTTTCCCAACCATGACGGGCACATTGCCAGATAAGCACATAGAAGAACGACTCGAGATCATGCCGATAGGTATGATCGATATTAAGTAGCACCTCAATCGCCATGAATTCCATCGTGCCAGTCTGGTGCCGCGCGCCACTTCTCCCACTCCCAACCTCTTTGGCAAGATCCAAATCGATTAGCATGCCCGAGTGACCGTCCGCCTTGCCTGGATCGGTTATTATTATATTGTTCTCCGAAATATCCCGATGAAGGATGTTCCCATCCAGGTAAAGAGACCGGTGCGCCTTTATTGCATCGCGCAGCGCTGTGAGAAGCTCCAACGGTGACCTGTAGTCATAGATCGGCCGGCCAGCGGGCGAGATCACGAGACACCGGAGGACACGGTTGTCGTACGGTTCCTCACCATTCTTGTCGAAGAGACTCGGTTTGTGCGCTGACTGAATGGAGAAAGCTAGTTCATTTTCCTCCTGGGTGTCTCTTGATGGCTGATTGGTGGAACGCGATCGTTTGAATGCCTGCATCCCCTTATCCAGGGATCTGCGTTTCCTGGAAGATGACTTTCGACGGATATCTAAGCGGCGCGGCTCGATGAGCGGCTGAGATTGATGAAACGAGGAGGCTGCACTGGGGGGTGCACTTTTGAAGTGGTGGCGCTTGTCGAACGTCAGGCCGCAGCGCATGTCAGCGATGCTGGTGATGGTACAGTGACCGATGATCCTTGCGACTCCTTGGACATTCTTTTGACATGCTAGCTCGAGGAGTTCCACCTCCGGCCGCCGCTTGTCCGACACCCACGAGAATTTAGCTACACCTTGTCCATCATTTGTGAGAAAACACGTGGTCCCGCGACACACAATGGCATGTTGAAAGGAAAGTATTTCACCCAGCCGCAGCACTTTTCCATCTAAGGTTCCAGGCCCTTTGATGGTTATTGATTTGTTGCCGTCTTCATCCCTAGCAATAAAACTATCCAGTCCTAGTTCCTCATCACTCATCATGGTGTAGCCAACAAGCACCTGAAAGAACCGTCTTGAGTCCTCGTAGACATCGATGACGCCGGAGCTATAGGGACCCGAACGGTCAAACACCCATGCCTCCATCTTGGTCCCGCAGACGGCGAACGCGTGGATGAACCGCCGGGTGGGCTGGGCGGTAAAGACCTCGCGCACGTAGCAGCTCATCTGAAGCAGAGTGTCCTTGGTCTTGATCTCCTCCATGGATTTTTTGAGCTCGCCAACTACCAGAATGTCTCTCCAGTCGTGTTTGTTTCGCGAGGGGGTACCACCTCTAGCTCGCAAAAGAAGGTCGACTTGCCGTTCTGCCTTTGAACCAGTAAGATCCGCTTTGCTCGCTGTGGTGTAGTAGATGCTGCGTGATTCCGAGAGAAGGTCTTCTTGAAGACGAAACCACCAGGTGAGGACATTGTTCTGTGTAGGAGGATCGGGAAACTGGGCCCAATTACCATCGCTGATTGGAGCCAGCACGCGTCGACAGATGGCATCTGCTTTGCAGCTCCAGTTCTTCTCCTCAAAATATTTCTCAAAGAAGCCCTCAACATTTCGAAATGTGCAGCCATGTATCTCCTCAAAGATTCTTGGATTCACCAACTCAAGTGTCTGCTCGGAACCTTTCTGTGATGATGAGGTGGATTTGACTGGGGTGCCGTCAAAGGATGGGGGGACGCTCGCCGGAGGAGTTGTTCGTTGAGGGAGGGTGTCAATGAGGGTAAATACAGCTTTCCAGACATCGAAGTTCCAGGGTTCGGCATTCTGGGATTCAGTGGAAGGTCTTTGAATAATCAGGTGCACCAGTGGATGATAGTCGTCGTACCTGAAGCTTCCTTTTGCCTTTTGAAGGCGCTCGAATAATTGTGCTAGATCAGACGCCATATTTCCATCATTTATCCGCGACGGAAGGCTGTAGGCTGCACCCTCTCCCTGTAATGTATAGACAAGTTTTGAAATCACATTTTGAAACAGTTGGTCAAGGCTATCAACGGCGCCATTGTAGGAAATTAGACGCGACTCATATATTCTTTCAACTTCCTGAAGCGTGTCTTGTAAACGGTCAACTAAGTTGGTTAGAGGATGGTTCTTGATAATGTTGCGATCTTCTTGTGAAAGCCCCGCCATTTTGATGGTATAAAAGACCGTTGAGTTGGTGTGAGATTAACTAGGAGTTGTAAAGGGAGAAAAATTATGTTGGTATGCTAATATTATGTGATGAGAAGCAAACAGGGGAACAAAAATGCAGAATTGTTAGGAAGTTATGATCTATGATACTCTGCAAGAGAATATAACTCGCTAGGAAAAGATGCTGATATATATAATCAAAGGGAAGATTATGGTCAAAGGGTTGATCCAGCTTGGCTTTGATGCACAACGCGAATGTGGGAACGGATAGAAAAATCGTATTTTGAGGAAGGTCAACTATTCCCGTTTAGGATTAATGTACGCCACCCGCCGTGTCTTGGAAGACGACACGATAACTAGTGTAACTAACTAACCGTGCCATGCTTACTCACTCTCTCTAGTGAGTGCGCCACAGCGTACGGAAAACCACAGCGTACGGAAAATATTATCAATATCTTCATTCTTCATCTTCAAATAATCATCATTAATTATAACCATGCTTAAATCTTCTAATTACACTGAGGAGCAGTTGCAAAGAGCTGTTGACGCGTACAAAAGCAATTCAAAATTAAAAATCACATCTCTGTCGCGAGAATTCAAAGTCCCATATGCCACCTTGTATGGGAGGATCAACGGGAAGAAATCAAGGACTATGAGGGTTCCACTGAATAGAGCATTGAATGACAGCCAGGAGGAGGCAATTAAGATATGGATTCATCAGTTGGATATTAATTTTTGCCCGCCCACCATCGAGCATATCGAAGCCGCCGCGAACCGCATGTTGAGACAGCATCATACAGATCCAGAGACCGCACCTCCCACAGTAAGCAAGATATAGGCATATCAATTCATCAAACGCCTGCCAGATTATGAACGGGTCAAGCAAAAGCCCATGAATCCAAAACAGATGTCTTGTGAGGATATAAGCTTCATTATCAACTGGTTTGATCGATATGAAGCTGTCTTCAATCAATATCACTTTTTCCCCTGCGATATCTACAACTTTGATGAGATTGGATTTCAAGAAGGAGAAGGACGTGGACAGTGGGTTATAACCGCCTTTAGAGACACAAATTCCGTCATACAGTCATCATACTCCCGCGGGTTAATAACAGTGGTGGAGTGTGTCAGTGCAGATGGCACAGTATTGGATCCATTGATTATAATGAAATTGAAGGTCCATCTAGAGGATTGGTATACACACTCCAACTTACCTGACAACTACACCATCACCGCATCCGAGTCTGACTTTACAAATGATGAGATTGGATTTGAATGGATCAAGCGGTTCAATAAGATGACAAAAAAGTGTCAAATGGGCAGTCATTGACTGCTATTAATGGACAATCATGGTTCTCATCTCACAGAAGAATTCATCCAATACTGCGACCTCCATAAGATTATTCTATTCAGATTCCCATCTCATACAAGTCATATTCTACAACCTCTTGATGGCGTACCTTTTCAGCAGTATAAGCATTATCATACAAAGGCAGTTAATGAGGCCGCCCGCTACGGATATGAGCAGTATGGTGGCAGACAATTCCTTGCTAATCTGGAGAGCGTCCGACTGCAAGCATTCAAACCTGGCACTGTGAGAGCTGGCTTTGCCGACCGCGGAATGTATCCAGTTAATCGCGATATAATTCTCAATCGATTGAGACCTCTTACCATTGATGATGCCCCGGATCTCAACATATACGATGGCGATGGTGATGTATGCAATCACTTTACCCCGCCGCCTGCAGATCGACCGTCAACTGCCTCTTCGCAATTAACCTCCCCAGAGACAGTTGCAAAACTACGTCGCCAAATCGATGCAGCAGCCAAGGCCTTACAAGATGTGAAGGATACCCTTACACCTGGTTTGACAAGGCGGTTGGACAAGATCTTCAAGGGTAGCATGGTCCAGGCGGAATTGAACGCGCACCGTGAGGGTGAATTTGCAGGTCATTATTGAGCAAATAGACGTCGGGTCGTCAAATCCTCCCGCAGGCAGGTGCAAGTAGGCGGAGTCCTCACTATTAAGGATGCCAATCGCAAGATCGCGACCCGTAGAGCAGATGAGATGAAAAAGACGTTCAATAAGAATCTTCTGTTGATTGATAATTGGTCATTCAGATCTACTGATGAACAATCCCATGTAGATCTCAACAACGCATTGAGAATCCAACATGTTTGAACCCCCTATCCGCGAATATAAAGAACCCCTACTCAGGAATATATGGAACACCCCCCCCACCCCCCTCTCGCGAATATGAAACCCCCTCAACCTGTGAATGTGGAATCCACTGAGAAACCTACTAAATTCAATGGTAATTTTGTTATATTAATCAATTCAAATGACCTAGCTAACTAATTTATTCTCTAGTTCATACAAAAATGTCAAGAAAATGAAAACAGCCTATTGAAGAGGTTATTGCAGAACTTCCACCTCTAAAATCAGTGAAATTCCATTCAATACTACCTGTCTCATGAGATTCAATTCTTAATATTTCAATGAATATCAATATTAACAGTTCTTATGTTTTATTTACTCTATTCTTCTCTGAGGAAAGCCTTTAAAATATCAGTGATTCTACTAATCTCTATGCAAAACTAAAGAAAGATGCTAGAGATACTGATGATGAAACTCCAGAGCTTTCAGAAATAGAGAAGAATGAGGAAGTTTAAAATATAGAGATTTCTGAAATTTCTATATTCTTAAAGCCTTCTATCCAACAATATTCATGGAAAAATATCAATCCAGCAGAGATAAAGGTATTTATAGATATTTTTCTCTATATGAGGGTTCATAAATTCCATCAAACTGATCTATACTGATAGAATGATCTGAAACAGAGCTCTATTCATTCTGTTCAATCCTATATGACCCATACACATTTTAAACAGCTTAAATGATATATCTATATATTTAACCCCCGTGAAGCCCGCCGCCCGGGGGCCAAAAATAAGAATGATTGGTGGTATAAGGTAGAGCTGTTGGCTACTGAGTTCCATATGACATGCTGAAAATACTACACCTCTGGCTCCAAGATTTCTATTGATGAGATCATGGTTAAATGCTTTAGACGGAGTCAACATACATACAAGATGCCTAATAAACCAATTCCTCAGAGATATAAGATATTTGGCCTAGCAGAACATGGCTATTTATGGACTTTTTTCTGGTCTAGCCGCCGGCAAGGTATCCCTTCATCGGTAGGTTTTGTGCAAATTAGCGTGGTTTCAATTAGTCGTATGGAAATTTGCACCGGCGCCTTGGCATGGCCAATAGAATCCCATAGAATTTTATATGAGCAGCTATTGGCTATTGAAATCCACTGATGCGTGTTTCTCAGCCAAGCATTCAAATCATGTATGAAATTCAACACAATGAAATGCTACTTGCAGGCCTTCCTACAGGCCTCTCTTCATGATATCCACCTGCGAACATGGAATCCGCTGAAACACCTGCTAAATTAAAAGGTAATTTTCTTATATTAATCAATCCTTATGATCTAAATAACTAATTGATTCTCCAACTCATATAAAAACATCTAAAAAATGAAAGAAATTTATTGAGAAAGTCATTGCTAAGATTTCATCATTAAAATCAATTAAATTCTTTTCTATACAACTTACTTCATGAGACTCAGTTTTCAATCTTTCTATAGATATTAATATTGAGAGTCTCTACATTCTGTTTACCTTGTTTTTCAATAAGAAATGCTTTCAACAGATTAGCAATTTAACAAATCTCTATACAAAATTAAAGAAAGAGAATGAAGATATTGATAATAAAGCTTCAGAGCTCTCTGATGTGGAAATGAAGATAAAAATAATGAAAATAATAATGAAAACATCTTTTACTTCTACTTTTATTATTCAGTCATGAGAATGGAAAAAGATTAATTTAGCAGAGATAAAGGTTTTTATAAATCTTTTTCTCTATATAAGAGTTTATAAATCTCAACAGACTGATTTATACTGATGAAATGATTTGAAATAGAGCTCTATTTATTCCATTCAATTTTATATAAGTCATACATGATTTCAACAGTTTAAATGATATATTCATATATGAAACCTCTGTGAAGCCTGCTGATTTAAGATTTAAAATAAAAATTGATGATATAAGATAGAGCTGTTAGCTACTGAATTCCATACAGCATGCTGAAAATACTACACCTCTGACTCTAAAATTTCAATAAATGAAATAATGATTAAATGTTTTAAATGGAGTCAACACATCTACAAAATGCTTTTTAAATCAATTCCTTGAAAATATAAGATATTTGATCTAACAGAACATAGTTATTTATGGTTTTTTTTCTGATCAAGCCATCAACAAAGTATAATGTCTATGTTTCAATTCTCAGAATTAACAAAGATGGGATCTATGATGATGAATCTTCTTCAACAGCTTTCCACTATCTCTATACCGGCCACAGAGCCGCTCATAAAGCCGTTCATGAAGCTGTCCACAGAGCTGCCCACAGAGCCGCTCACAGAGCCACTCACAGAGCTGTCTACAAAGTCATTTATAAAACTGATCATTGAATTCTCTATCACTCAGCAGGTAATTTTTTAGTCACTTTATCTAAATAATTATTTTTCATCTATTGCACTATTCAAATTTCTACATGAAAAGAGATATGATGTATGTGGAATTATTCATTCAAATCGGACTCCGGCAGTTTTCACAGAGCTTAGAGATTATACAGCACTTATTTCATGAAATACTCTATATGCTATTGAACAAAAGAAGGTTCTCTGTCTTGCATGGCAAGATAATAATATGATATTAGCACTAAGCACCATTCATTCACTCGAACATTTTTATTGAACGTATCGAAGCGGCCTGGAGAGCTCTCATCATGTCATATATATAAAAGATTTTGAAGGTCAGCCACAGAAGAAGCTGAAAATCCCAGTCATGATAGATGACTACAATCATTATATGAATGGAGTGAACCTAGCAAATCAGTACTGTGCAGCATATACTAGCCATAGAATTATCTATCAGACCTGGCTCTTTATTTTCTACTGACTTATTGACTCTGCAGCAGTTAATGTCTACCAGCTTTACTATTTATATAAAAAGCAGCAGAGAGTCCCTAAGAAGGATCTGCTTTCTCATATAAGCTTTCATGAGAAGCTTTATCAACAGCTCTTTGAATTTGCATCTAAGATTCATGATAATCTCTCTATCAAACAATCAAATAAAGATTTAAATCATCAATGAATTTCACTATCAAAATGCCTAATTTGTGCCTGGTGTCAGTATAAATGAAAGATAGAACAGCAGAAATGATTAAGAGCAGATCAATCAAGTTTTGATTGCTCAGCTTGTCAAAATACATCTCTCTGTTTGAAAACTCAATGTTGGGAGGAATTTCATCAATCTGACAGTGACAGTGCGAATCCTTAATTAGGGTTTATAAAATACACTAATATCGAAAGATACCTTAGCTGCTCAATAAGATCTCGTATAATATACACTATCGAAACCACGCTAATTTGCACAAAATCTACCGACGAGGGGATACCCACTTATCATCCCTGTATCTAGCAAACTACACTGCACATATATAGTGCATACTATTTCCTAATGAGGAGGAAGGACTTATTTCAAAATATAAATCCCTTCAGAGCTAGAAAATATGTGCGGATTCAAGCAAAAATAGTAGAAAGTCAAAGAAATAAGAGGGAAGAGCAAACAACTGACAATAGCAATAGAATGCACTGATAATTTTGAGCGTACAGTTGAATGTGTGAATAAAAAGTTGAACATGGTTAATTTTTCGGGCCGGAATAACCTTCGGCGTGGTTTTGACCATGTCAACCTCCCCATTATAAGTAAGCTTCTTAAGAACAATTCTCACTACATTGGTTCGTGTGTACCATTGTCCGCAGCTCGCGAACGAACAGTGTACAAAAACGAAATCAACAGTTCCCAGTCCCAGAACGCCATCCCATATTCCCTTTGCCAGTCCGCGTCAGATCCCGGAAATACATGCTATTTGACAATCCTCTGGGCAAACAAGAAAACGATATCCAACGCTTGTGTTCACATCTTGTAAGGGGCCCGCCAAGTAGTAACTCTGCCAGGTGTCCTCCGTCGCGAGGCCCGCAAGGCCCTCGAGACCCTCCACAAGATGGACGCTTCCGGCGTCCTCATGAAGTTACTGGACCGAGTCCAGCTCGAGCTTGACATCTGCAAACCTCTCATACCGACCTACACCCATCTTCTATTATCCACGCTCTTCCCCATCTACATCGGAGCCCATGCGTCCTTGACACGACCCGCCTCGGCAGCCAAGCCAACCAGACTCAAACGCAAACGTGGAGATGATGAATCAGCTATTGATGGGGAAATCCAAGAAGACAGCGACCAGGAAGATGAAGAGGAGGAAACCAGCGTGAAGAAAATGGAAGGCCTCGAGCCATCTGACGCCATCATGTTTCCCGTAATGGCCGGCCTCACCCTGGCTGGTCTATATTTCCTGATCAATTGGCTGAAGGACCCAGCTATCCTCAACAAATTCCTAGGTTTTTACTTCACGCAGGCAGGAACCGTCTTCGCGATTGCATTCCTGCGCGACGGATTCTCGCTGTTCCGATCATTGATTTTCCCATCCCACTACGCTCTGGATGGGTTTCTGTGGAAAGCAAACCATCGCAGAAGGATTTTTGTACCTGTGGGACATGACGACTTACCTCTAGCAGTGGTAGAGGACGAGGAGCATCGCAGGTCACCTTTACCGGGCTATCTAGGAAAAATTCCTTTGCCCCCCCCATATTTGAATACCCTCTGGCACTTACGCGACTTCGCATATAAGAAAGCCTCGGTACGCGCCTACATCCACGCCATCGTCGAAGTCAAAAGTCGCATCACGATATTTGACGTCATAAGTACCATCCTTGCGCTCGTGGCCGTGTATTTCTTCAATTTCGTGACGAAGCCGTGGTGGTTAACCAATTTCTTTGGCTTCAGTGTCTCCTACGGAGCCATGCAGTTCATGTCGCCTACGACGTTCTGGACAGCCTCGCTGATTCTTGGTGCCTTGTTCTTTTATGATATTTATTTCGTCTTTTTCACCCCGCTGATGGTTACGGTTGCTCAGAGCCTGGATATACCAATCAAGTTGGTTTTCCCGCGCCCTGCAGCGCCGGGGGAGGATCCTGATCTGAGCCGCATGGCTATGCTGGGGTTGGGCGATATTGTGATCCCGGGCATGGTTATCGGTTTAGCGCTACGGTTTGATCTTTTCCTTCATTACAAGTCAAAGGCCGCTTTATTGAAGCAACCTGCCAAGATCCCATATGTCAGTGCAACGGGCCGTTGGGGCGAGCGTTTCTGGACAACGTGGTTCGCATCCGCATCCAGGTATTCACCGATCGTTCATCCTCAGCTCCTGGATGGAAGACTCACGTCCCACGAAGCGAAGAACTTTCCCAAGACATACTTCCATGCTAGCCTTGTCGGGTATGTAGTTGGCATGCTGGTTACGCTGTTAGCAATGCAGATATCCAACCATGCCCAACCCGCTCTTCTCTATCTTGTCCCAGGTGTGCTTGGATCTCTGTGGATAACTGCCCTCATCAGAGGCGATATCAAAGAGATGTGGAATTTCTCCGATGCGATTGAGGAGGAAGAAGACAAAGATGCTGATATGGGGGGAAATAATACCGGTGACAAGGATAACGATAAGGAGAGGGAGAAGGAAAAAGAAACGTTTCCTTCACCTTTCGGAGTCGTCCGCAAGCTGTTTTACAAAGAGGATACCTTCAAAACCCCGGCGCCCTTATCTAAGAAATTGGATCGCAATGATAAGGATAAGGACCAGACTGATAACCGCGCAGCACAAGAAACTTCCACGTCTATAGACCTAGTATTATTTTCCATTTCCTTCCCCAAGTCAAAGCGGCAGTATAGGAAAATTACCACCCCCAATGGCAATGACCGACGAGAAGACGAAGACATAAATCTGCTAGTAAGTCTTCCTACGAAGCGGGTAGATGGAACAGAGGAGGGAGAAGAAGAATTCGATATCTCAGATCACGAAAGCGAGTCTTCATTGTCCACTTCTGCGCCTGTCCTTGTAGCGGCCGGGACGAGTGCGGATGTCGAAGAACCCGTATTGAAGAAGCGGAGGACGCGGAGGGCCGGGTAGAAGGTATGGGTATTATGAGTATGTATGGTTAATGATGAATGTTATGCAGCTGAGCCTATTCGTATCTATGATACACATATGATAGAATTGTTGAGTATGTTTAATATCGTTTCCATTTGAATTTGCAGTTTTCATCGGAGTTTGGTGATTTGTATGAAACATTTGTATAGGGATTCAGGTACAGTTTACATTTGGCTATGTATATTTGCGAGACTTAACGATATGATGATATATGTGTAGCAAGATGACACGGTCATACACATGTATATTCACTTCTTTTTTGCCTTCCACTGAGTCGGCACATAGCTTTGGTTCGGCTCCTCTTCAGCGCATTCTAATGGTTTATCTTCTCGCCAGCTCAGGATTTAAAATAATGCTGAAATGAGAAAAAAAAAAAAAAAAAAAAAGAAAGTGGATCTATGAATTGCGCATGCCATGCTACATACTGCTAAAAAGCGATTAAATAAATTCATCTAATCACTTACTAAATCCTCTTCTGCAAGTACATGGACTGGATGGAGGAGTGGTACGGGACAATAAGAATACCCAAAATCACCGCCCCGTAAGCAAGTCCTTCCATTCCTCCCATCTCCCGGCTGCCAACTCAACCAACTCCCTCATCTCCCTCCTCCCAACGCTTAACCCGCCATTCTTCTCCAACTTCAGAATTTTCATACGCCCCTTTGCCTCCTTATCCACTACCACACATACCCTCTCCGCACACAATGACTCCTCAAACCCATCCAAATCAGCCAATATCCACCTCTGAGGCCTTCTGCCACCGTCACCACCACCACCACCCTCCTCCCCACACACTTTCGATTTCCCAGAATCGGTCCCGGCCTCCACCTCCGTACCCACCGCCATCGGAATCCTCCACCTCTCCATCTCGTCCGCCTCAAACACTCCAAACGAACTCGCAATCGGCAGTCCACGGAGTCTCAGCGGCCGCGCCTCAGCTACATCGTCGGAACACAGCACCATTTCACTATCCAAATCCCACCACGCTTTGGGGAGGCGTGTGTCGCGCAGGGCGGCGACTATGGCCCCCCATGCCGCGTCGAAGAGGTTGCCTGCGTGCGAGATTATGAGGACGTCGATGTAGAGGGTCCAGAAGGCTTTTATTTCTGGTTCGCTCTCCGGTTCTGGTTCTTGAGGTTGTTCTCGTTGGGATTTGTCGGAGGTTAATATACCTGTGAGGTCGGGTGGGTGGCGGAGAATGCGGAGATCGGAGGCCCGGACTAGGCGGGTGATATGGAGGAGGGAGAGAAGTTTGTGCGAGAGCGATTGGGCGAGGGCTGAAGGGGCGGCAGATGAGGTTATGCTGGGGGTACATCCTGTGTTGAGCGAGAGGTTGGGGACGAGGAGATTGAAGGTGTGGATTTCGGAGTCGTCTTCATCACCACCTTCGTCCTCGTCTTCCACTGGTTCGTTTTGGTGTTGTTGTCTCTGTTGTTGTCTCTGTTGTAGTTGTTGCTCTGCTCGTATTTCGCCAGCTTTCCTCCGCTTTGGCGTGGTCGAATCTGACGACGACACATTCCATGCAGCTATATCATTCGTCGAGAGAATTTCACCGCGCACACCACATACCGCGACAGTGTCTCCAATGCGAACCACTGCACTGGCATTCGTATGTGTGAGTGAGCCTGTGTTGATGGATACAGGGCGGAATTGGGACGGTACGCGCCCGTTAACGCGCAGTGGGGTTCTTGAATCTGGAGAGAAAGGTGAAAGGTGCGCAAGGAGGTAGGAATGCGGTTGAAGTCTGGCGAATTGGGATGGAGGTAGTGAGAGGGATGGAGGGGTTCCTTGGAAGGGTTTGGCGGAGTCGGGAGTTATAGTTGAGGCTGAGGTTACTGCCGCTGAAGAAGACATTGTTTTCGAAATGTGAGGCATTGCTTTGTTTCTAAGGGCGAAGCGATTCAGGTATACATTTTCTCTAATAGATTAAGGCTATTCAGCAGCCCATCTAGGTGTGGAAGTTCTCATCGGTGATAGTTTGATTTTAACTTTTGCTCTCTCTTGTTTTGATACGGACGACCGAGATGGCAGAATATCTGCAAAGGCGGTGGATATTTACATTGTTCACATGATATATCCACTGTCAAACAATTGATGTTTCATTCCTCAATCGAATCGCTGCATGCCTTACAATATATTGTTATATAATTGGATCCCCGTCTGTTACGAGGGAATAAATTGATTCAGCCAATAGTCTCGGGAGTTATGTTGGGTCCACTCTAATTCACGGGTTCACAGGTCATAAGATGCTGATTCTCAAAGATATGCTGGTTCTCGAATGGTTACTGAGAAGTTTCGTATCCGAACTATTACCACTGCGAGCTGACTCGAACTGGGACATGTGATATTCCGTCTATGTGCTGACAAACGAATGCGAACCACAGCCGCGACAATGCGACATCAATATGAGGCGCCCTGGAATCGATATTATCGGTGAACGACCAAATCGGTTTCATATCATGAAAAAGATAATGGAGCCGCTGGCCTCGGACGCCACTTTGATGTGATCCATCGTTCCGAAGATGAGCTGAAGGGAGGTTCTGATGTCCTAACTTCTATCTGGCTGGATCATGTCTTTGCGAGCGGTTAGAATCGACCTAAATACACCACGCCTGAACAAATGTTTAAACGGCATGACAAATTGTCACCAAAAACAGCAGGCCATTTGAGACATATCAAATTTCCGGCTTCATCATAGCTGGTGTCAATTCTATTCTGGAAAAGCTGCAGGGATCCCTGCTGAACTTTATCAAAACGCACTGAGAGGACAGCCCATGGGAAGATGAATTGGATGATCTCCGCGATCTCCGTGATCGTTAGGCATCATAAGGTTCTTAGTAGCATGCCAGATGAATTGCTGACTTCCTATTCTTTCAAACCACATTAACAAAAGCATCCATGAAATGATGTAAAGCAACCAGGGACGAAGGCACTTAGGAAAATAAGAATGGATCGATAGCCAAATTCAACAGCAACAGGGGACAAAGGTGTATCCTGCATATTTAACCTTATCCCTGCCGAGTGGTTCTGGAAATACCGACACTTCTTGGAGTCAGATTCAGACGCGGGGTACTCCGTACCTGTAGTGACGAACTCGGCATGTACCACAGGTTGACTGGGAAATAAAATGCAACATAGATTGCAACACCAAACCCCGCCACCCACTGTATCACGATCAATAAAATGCAGATTGAAGTAGAGAAGCTTGGGGCGTCTCACTCAGCGTGTAGCAAATAGAGAGAAGAACGCCATTGTAGTTCGTATGTTTTGGAAGGAGGCATTTGCACGCTTTTCTTTTAACTTGCGATCCCAGATGAGTCCAATTCTGCTAAAATGACGCCAATATTTGTGCCACGAGACATCTTCGATCGCGAAGGAATAACAGGGCGGCTATCTGGTATGGCCTTGGGCATTAAAACAACATCCTTGAACGGATGTCCTCCTGACAGCATCGTCAACATCCCGGTAAAGGAGAAGTAACATGGACGAGTCCGGGCGCGAAAACAACCCAACGCTGTCAGCAATCGCGCCCGTTGGAAAGGTGGACTTCGATTTATTATCCCTAGGCGTCATCCTCAAGAAAGGTTGAGGGAAGAATCAATTTATGAATGGAGGAGAGTTTGAGGACTGGACTGGAGAAGACCAAATTTGTAAGCGAGGCTCCTTCCCACCTAATGCGATCACTCCACTGGCTCCTGGAACAGTCAACCTGAGGAACTAAAGGATGATGAGACCAGCTCGTCATCCTCCACTGTCGTTCCCAGAACTCTCCTTTCAGATTCCTCACTGGCCGGGGAACAACGGCCTCCCTGCGGCCTCATCACGGACCAAGCACAGCGCTAGACCTTGCTACTGCAGGCTGGAGCGAGTCAGGCTCGGGACGGGCCAGACTGTCCCCCAATCCCATGTCGATTCCAGGGTCTGCGCTTGGTTCGCGAACAAGGGCTGGGAGCGGTAAACACAGCTCTATGATTCGCCTGTCTCCTTCGATCTTTTGTGATTGGCGGGGTTTAGGTATGAGGGCGTGGAGGTCGTATCGAACATCGTCACGACTGAGATCGTGGTTGGACTGATTCTGTGCAAGGCGAATGCCATGTTACAATGTGGTGACATCAATACCGAAGCTGTCGTGCAAGTCAGTCTTTGGTAATTGCCATGTACCCTTCAGAGTGTCTGCAGAAACAGGCACATTTCAACCAAGACTTAATGCGCAGATGGCTGCCGAAAGTATGCACACATGGTTGCTTGTAAACCCGTCGTGGTGGCTCTACTCCGTACAGTTGCATGCAAGATGCGGAACAACTGAATAGGAGCATCCTTGAAGAGTGGCTTGAGTTGGGAACGAATTATCTGCCAGCACCTCCCCTTTTGCGAAGCTATGTATATATCCGTACGGAGTACTCTCTACATGGATGATTATTAACTTGGCAAGGTATCAAGGCTTCCTGATTGGCTCTGATGAACAGATGCAAATACAAAGCTTGATGGATAATCCACAGTTAGCTCGGATGTTTTTAAGGATGCTATCCTTGGTCATCACATTGTGAGCACTCCATCCTCGCTTCTGATTCGAACAAAACGTCTCCGCCTTCGGGAAAGCTAATGCAGAGAGATCTTTCTGTCGCTGATAATTTTGTCTCTGGTGCAGCCCCCGCGGCATTCCCCCATGCTCCCAGCTTTTGTCCTCAAAAGCGCCGGTTGAGCGGCATTTGGATCCTCCAACCTCTGACTTGAACAGAAGAAAATTTGCCCTCAAAATCCAAACAGCCGCCGGCTTTACAGACAACAAAACACCATCCTTCAGCCACACTCCACAATTTCATACATCACGACAAACTGTTGACTGCTGCCAAGTAGCTCTGCGTTTTTAACTTTCTTCTACCCGCACGCTCATCGCATTACATTACACCAATTCCAGCCAATTCCCGTCGACGAGCAATCTTGAGTACCCTAAAAGCACCCTTTTTCCGAGGAAGTGGAGTAGCTTTTGTCCCACCTCTACACCCATACACTCACCGAGAGGCCGCACAGATTCCTCCCCTCAAACCAACATATATCTACCCATCTGACTCACAGTTTGCCGAATACGCCTCCTGTCAAAGAGCTATCAAGCTGCCCGTTGTCTTTAACTTGCATGTTTACATTCATTCGTTTCAATACATATTTCGCTTTTGCACACCAAGCCTGGTCTGCTGTGGTCTTACTTTCGTTTTCCTGTCTTACATTACCTCCTTAAGGGGTGTTATCGGTACGTCGTGGGATCCAGTTGCACGACGTCTACATATCTGTTAGACTGTCTGAAAAAAAGTACACGTGTGGGTTCCAGGAGCGAGGCCGAATCAACACAAGTCGAAATCGGCAGTTTTTCCCGAATCTCGCCTTTTCGCATGTCGTTGTTTGCCGCTTCAATCGACACCTCCGCTTTTCTTCTCTAACTCCACCTTTCGTCTTGACAACAGGCGCAGATGTGGTCAATGCCCACTGGCTCTTAGGCTGCCGCCCTGACAATTTTAACCTTGTATATTCCGTGGATATCTCACACTTTATCGGCTGTCTTGCGCCCCAGTTCCTCTCGCGAATAGCCTCGTTATAAAGGGTGGAGTGGATACTAGGGATTATTGTAAGTAATTTCAGGTGGGCCGTTGGTCGATTACAAGGAGAATGCTTTAGAGCCTGAACAGGCTAGGCAAAGGAATCTTCAAAGTCGGGAAGGTCGACGTATTCTCATGGTATACCATCTGGATAAGGCCTGAGTAGATGATTGCCACAGCGCGATTTGGGCAGCGCCTTTGAAATCAACGCAACATGTCACCGCTCAACAAGTTGGAGAACCGCTCAGGGATTTTCCCCAGGAGATTGGAATCACTGGTATCATTGTGGAAACGTATCGCAATTCCGCCGGGGGTCTACCAGTCTCCGATACAAATAGAAGAGAGCAACAGGGATCCATGGATAAAATCAGGTAAATATGCCCTTGGCTGGGTATATTTCTCCATAATTCTGCTTGTTGCGACGACTTTGTTTTATCTTTACAATATTTGGTGTGATAAGATAAGAACAGGCCTCTACAAGGAAGAAATCCGTAATATCAAGATGTCATCGCCGCAGTTGGATATCGAGATGACAAGCCCTGGCACAGCCAACTCTTCGCGCAATTTCTTCCCTACTGAAGAAACACTTGACTCCGTTTCCGGGCCTAAACGGGAATCTTCCATCTCGAATTTACCATTCATAAACTACCTAACAGCGTTGATAAGGTGGATAGTCTACAGACCAATTCCAGTTATTCGACTATGGAAAGTGGAGATCGTACCCCCGTCTATGGGTGCTAGCGTTGTAGTGACAATGGCTTTAATATTTGTCACGCTCTACTGCTTCGTACCCCAACCCCTTTTTTATAGCAGCATCCGAGCCGGATCTCCCCCCTTAGCTATCCGTGCTGGAATGATCGCTGTTGCGTTGATGCCGTGGATAGTCGCATTGAGCTCGAAGGCAAATCTCATCTCTCTAATGACCGGCATTGGCCATGAGCGGCTTAATGTTTTGCATCGGTGGGGCGGCTACCTCTGCCTCTTTTTGAGTCTTGTTCACATGATTCCATTTTATATTACCCCTGTCTGGGAGAACGACGGATTGCAAATATATGGGAAGCTTCGCACTGGAAATCTGTATATCTACGCCTCTGGACTGGCAGCATTCGCACCGCTTTGTTTCCTTTGTGTCCATTCCTTACCCGTGCTCCGCAGCCGGATGTATGAGCTCTTCGTAACCTTACATGTACCTGTCAGCATCGTGTTCCTTGGAACGCTTTTCTGGCACTGCAAAAATTTCTTGACTTCATGGCATTACCTGTTTTCTACCGTGGGGATCTGGCTGGTGTCATACTTCGCTAGGCTGTTCTTCCTCAATTGGACTAACCCCTTCCGTATTTCCTGGCTCATCGGGGAAGAGTCTGCAGTCACAATTCTGCCCGAGACTGCGGTTAAAGTCACGATCCCTACGCAGATGAGATGGAAGCCAGGTCAGTACGTCTATTTACGGATGCCAGGTATCTCATTCTTCGAAAATCACCCCTTCACAGTTGCCTCTCTATGTAGTGACGACTTTCCCTCCGAATACGGCGAGGAGTACCGAGATATGATACTTGTCTTTCGGCCATTTGGTGGATTTACCGGCAAAGTACTTGACATTGCTCTTGAAAAAGGGCCATATAAGACTTACCGTGCTTTTATTGATGGCCCTTACGGAGGCATGCGACGGGAAATGGCCTCATTCGATGACGTAGTCTTTTTTGCGGGGGGCAGTGGCATTACAGCCATCGCTAGCCAGCTCCTTGATCTAATCAAAAGAATGCGAGACGGCAAGGCCCTCACGCGAACTGTGCGGGTTATCTGGGCCCTCAAACGCCCGGAAACTATGGAATGGTTCAAAGAAGAATTGCGAATATGTCGTGAATATGCCCCTCCAGGCTCTGTCTTTTGCCAATTCTACCTCACGGCCGCGAAGCGCTACGACGGAACTACTATAACTCGCTCAAGGCCCCATAGCACCGTCTTACACGATCGGATAAATGACGCTTTCCAGGGAGTCGCTAGCAAGCGAAACTCTGCCTTCATCCGTGAGGAAGCTGGCGGGGATGTAGAGCGCGAAAAGGAACTTCGCCGCGAAAACGAGGATGGAATTTCTGCCCTACCAGCCGCCCTCATCCAGCAACACCACCAAACCTTTCATCACTCGCGCTCCCTAGGCCCCGAAATCGTCGCCCCCATTCCCGTCGCCGGATCCGCACACCCGTTCCCCTCTTTTCCTTTCTCCCAAGAGGATTACTTCAACCAACAACACCAACCACAACAAGCGACGGAAGACCCACGCTCTTTCGACTTCGGTTTTCCCAGCACCCCCACACTTTTCCAAAAGAACCTAATGCGTTTCGCCTTCCTCCCGACGCAAAAACGCGACGGCTGGCGTACCGAATATGGCCGGCCGGATATCCCCTTTATGCTGCGGCAGTTTGCTAAAGATTTCGGCCGGCGTACGTGTGTATTTGTCTGCGGACCGCCTAGTATGCGGATTGATGTGGCGAATACTGTTGCGCAGTTGCAGAGGGTTGTTATGAAGGATCCGGGGAAGGATGAACTGTATTTGCATACCGAGAATTATGCTATTTGAGAGGCCGAGTTGTGGTTGGCGGGTGGGTGGGATATGTTTGTCTGGGGAGGGTGGTTGACACATAAGTATTGTTCATATTATTTTCTCCAAGCATATACGTACCTTTGGTTTTTTGTTCTTTTTTCTTATGTATATATTTGGATGGAAGGGGATACCCGGGCTAGGGCTATGATTTATTATCCAACCGGAAAATGGATTCATTGTATGTGGCTAAGGACCATAAGTTTACCTCGTCCCCATCATTTAATCAAGTCATATCAAATAATATATATATATATATATATATATATATATATATTTACATATCGTTCAAGAGGTGCGGCAGTTTATTCTATCCTAGGATAATATTACAATTATCGTCTCGCACGCACACAAACACACTCACTCATTCACTCACACAAAAAAACACGACATTTCCCTCAACATACATTCCCAAGGGATTTTTGAATGGCACATAACTTTAGCAAATCGAGGCAGACGCATGTTACCTCTCGTTTGGGAGAGAAATAGCGATGGATATTATAACGCCAAGCACGGACGGAAAATGTGCCAACCTCATGGACGTGTTGTAGTTTGAAGTTCTCGAGAGTAGAAGGAAGCTCTTATGAGATACGGTGAGATTGCAATGTAGGTATATATAAGGTTGTGGATGGTGAAGGGACGTTTCCGCAGACCGCCCTCGAGACCGGATAGGGTTTACGGAGCGCTTACATTCCCGGATGCGTTGTTGGCTCGGCTTCTCGAACGCGGTCGTTGACGGATAGAAACGGGAGAGAGAAGGTATATGGATGGATAACGTGGCACCAATCTTCGAAACTCCGCAAGCAGCGCTTAAGTTGTGTTTGTGCCCTAGTAGTAATCCATAGTACTCCCCTCCCAAGGTTGCATCAAAGGATACCATAAAACGACTTTGGATTGGAGTAAACAAGGATCTTCTTCGCTGTATAAGCTCCAATGACAATACTATTCGCCAACGTTCATGCGCTTTTCACCCGTTTCCTGACATATTCTTCCAGTTTTTCTGCCGTGGTAGGGTCGCATTCATCCAGCTCAACCTTCTCCCAATCGTCATCGCCTTCGTCATCCTTGCACCCAGCGTCATTGAGGGACCCAGGCTTAGCATCTTCGTCATCTTCTTCCCATGCAAGCTTGAGGCTGACTATCTTCGCACCACCAGGCTTCAACCGTCTGTAATAACCTTCAACCACACCTCCTTGTATTGTAAATCCGCGTGCCAAGTACCAGAGCAACGCTTCCTCGTTAGTCTCGTGGACATGCGCGGTTACTGTCTGGATATTATAATGCCTAACAATCCCCGATACTGCTCGCATTGGAGTCCCTGGGGGTGAAGCCGAATCATATATCAAGGAGTCTAGTAGAGCAGTGGCAATGCCTCTGCCACGATAAGGTGATAGGAGGTGTAGTGTTTGTATATATAAATTCGTTGCCTGCCGCAACGGACACGAAACAGAAAGCTCAGAGGGTGGAGGAAGAGGTTCTAATCGACATCGTATCCCGCCAATAACCTTATCTGAACTCGACAATGATGGTGCTTTGGCCGTTGTGGGAAAGGTAGTTGCCGTTATATCGGTGACAGGATGGTCATGGTAAATGGCAACGCGTGAAATCGACGCGACAATAGAGTCCGTGATTGTAGCCGTGTAAAACGAGTTTGGATAGCGCACTGGGAGCAAAAGACCTGTAATCCGCATTAATGACGGTATGTGCGCCGTTTTGACTGGTTCGATCGTGACGTTTGGGTGCGGAGTATAAATGGTCTCGAGAGAGCTGGGGTACGGCTTTGGTTCAAAAGCGGGGTCGGTGTTACGAGACTTGCCGATGCGCGCCGAAGTTAATGACGGCGGAGTTGGGGATGTTGTTTGGAACAAACTCCCCTTGTTGACATTTGGTCGGTTATTGTTGGCTCTGTTGTTTGCTGTAGTCGGCGGGGAGAATGGGGGAGGAGGGGAGGCCTTGGCCGCTGAACCCTTCGCAAAAAAGGGCAATGCCATAGCTCTGATGCGTTGATGGTGGAGGTGTCTGATAAGCGTGGACTTGTCTCTTCCACAAGAAAATTTAGCGGCCGTATACAACGAAAAGTCAAATGGCGAGCTTGAATAATCCAGAAATGGAAGCCTGATCCTCAGTCCAGCGGCTTAAATAGGGTTTGCGGAGATGAGATAAGATAAGATCTGCTCCCGATATGTAAGCCAACGTGACATATCGCAATAACTAACTCCTCCTTACTAGTAACTAGTTTAGCCAACTGCCGGGGTTTCTCCAAGAAAGACCGCGGCGGAAAGCTTGGAGCTTGCATTTCGACAATTCATCGTGCAGGAATACCACGACACCCGCCCTCAGCCTGCTTAATTCACAGTTTAGCCGCCGTTGTTGCCGCTCAGAGGGTAGGTAGACTGCACATTTTTGGGCATTTTTACTTACGCTGAGGTACGCTTTACTCCCCAAGGTCTCACTAATCTTGAGCTGACGTTGTGACCACGGTCTAACTTTATGCCCAGGTGTTGCAGGAAAGCCCCCAAAGAAATACATGTCGCCCCTTACCTATTTTCCCAATAAATGAACGCCTAGGAAGAGGTCCAAGGGGCCCTCCTTTGTATTCCCTTATTTTTGGATAGCCTCCGTCTCTAACATACAGACAACCGCCGTTGGGCCGATCAAAAGTTGCGATTGGAGCTGTCAAGCGACAGAAAGAAAGAAAAAATCACCCGTCGAAGTTTCATCCTTGAGCCACACGCTTTGGATCTGCTTCTCAACACTAATGTTGATTTAAAACGCATGGAGACAAACTATACGGCTAGGGCAGAAGAATCCGTGCAGTTAAGGGGCGGGGTCTTGCAGAAGTTGCTTTGAAGTGAACCCGTTGTGTCCATTTTAGACATCAAGTGAGCATCTATTTTGTCCGTTTTTGAAGCCGCTTTGTGTGCAATTATGGCCTGTACATGCACTCGGAAGTTCCGGAAACCTCTGGCAATTAAGGCTTTTTCTAAGTCAACCCAAGCCCTCTTACACCTCCTTAACATATTTTCGATTTGCATGCATCTTGAGTTGTGGGTGGATTGTGTAGCCCTCCATTGTTTCATATAAACTGATTGCAGGTGCAAATGCAGGGGGGCAAAGTTCCCAGCATGGCTGGGATTCCGGAGGCAGAGACCGATATACCTGCGACTATGTCTAAATTGGTAAGAGCCCAAACTGCTGTTTTCTTGCTCCAAGGACTTTTCGGCTGCATGACCTAACTTATACAGGCACGGAGTGTCCTGGATGACACCTTCTACAACATAATACATGACCTTGTTTCAAAAGTTCACCGTGAAGAGAAAATTGCACGTATGAGGTCAGCTGTCGTCTTGGCCAAAAAAATTGGTGAGGAAGAAACAAACCGTCTCCAAAAACAAGAGGGAGCACTTGAGAACGGATCTGCGGAGCTCAGTGCTGCTACGCCGTCAAACTTGAAACAAAAAGACAGCAACCTCGTTCGGGTCGAGACAGACGGTGCAATTTACGAAAATGGTAAAGTATACTTGAAAGGGAATCCATTTCAGACGACCAAAGAAATCTTATGTCCTAATTGTCGTTTCCCCCGCCTCCTTTATCCGCCCTCCGGCATTGGCTCTAGACCACCACCAGATCCGTATAAAGAATACTGTAAAAAGCACCCCCCGATCATCATGCCTGGCCATGATGTTCATGGTAATCCATTTGCCACAGATAAAATAAACAGGAAAAAAAAGCAACAACCACAGCAGCCAAATAGCTCAAACACGCCCGCGTCTAGTCCACCATCAACACCATCAACGCCGTCAAACTCCTTCAAACACGTCGTCGCTGAAAAAATATCCTTCCCCACCGTGAAATGCCCAAACTGCCCACGCTACTTTGTCGTCACCAGAGTCGCGCAACACCTTGATAGGTGTCTAGGCCTATCAGGCAGACTAACAAAACGCAATCTCACCCCGATGGAAAGCGGAACTAGTGCGCCGGTGCCACTTCCAACAAAACCTTCAATGCTCAAACGAGCCCTCCCCAATGGCGACGACGATACTGCATCTGGATCCATTCCCAAAAAGAAGAAACTGAACACTCCCAAAAAATACGCCAGCATGAAGCCAACCCCACCAAGCAAGCTCAAAATCGGAACCACACCCGACATGGCAGCTGCCATGGAGTTTCCCGATTCAACACCTACTTCGGCGGGTGGCGGCGGCGATGTTGAACCCGCAAGTGCCACAACAACTACCATTGTCACAACGAGTAAGAAGAAACTTAACCCAACAGAAGGAAAGCCTGGCAAGCTAAAGCGAAATGACATTCAAAGACAGGTAAAAGCATGATTGAGACGACATGATGTTTTCCCCAGGGGTTGGCTCCTAGGGTTCCTATTTTCATCGGTCCTGCATTTCTATACATCCGCCCTACTATTACCTTCAATTGGCTCTCTCCCATCTCTTCTTCGACTAATATCCGCCTATACCTAACGACACCACGTATTCCCTTAAACTATTCCTTTCCGTTTCATTTTCATCTCACCTGATACATATTAGAAATCATATACATACGGAAAGACATATGCGGCGAAGGTGGAGAAACCATGGGCTTCGGAACGGAGTTTTTCACTCTTTTTCCTTTTCCTTTTTCTTGTCTTTTTTTTTTTTTTTTTTTTTTTTTTTTTTTTTGGAGGGGGGATGGGGGAGGGAGGGAGGTCTCAATTTACTTTAATTTGATTCGAAGTGCCATTCATTCACAGTTGAGTTTTCTTAGGTGAGTAGCTCGTTTGGACTGCTTTATTTTAACATCCAGTTATGCGGGGCTTGTTATGTTCATTGCTTACTTATTTTTATCGCATTCCACATTCACATTCCCTCCTTTGTCTCCGTTTCATTTCGCCTTTTGAAATCCGATTTCTTTTGCTCCTTTTTAATTCTCCCTTCTTTCTCGCTCAATGGATCGGCCATTCTAATTCCATTTGTATTCCATTATAGCCCATGTTCTCGCGTGTTGAGTGGTTTGTGAATATAGTTTGTTATTCTGCGCGCTGCCTGTAGGTTCTGCTCCTCATATCGGCGCTGTTTGCTATATTTGAATTAAATCAAAGACTCAAAGTCGAATATTCATACCCATCTATTATTTGAGACTATCAGTAACAAACAATCAAAACGTGGATGTAGCTGAGCATTGACTGCGTATATGTATATATATAGATATATTGTCGCTGTACTTATTTACCCGAGGGGCCAAGATTGAAAGGGCTGGTAGGATAATAATAATACAGTAACTGACGCTGGAAGGAACAACGTGAGATATTTTCGAACAGAAGTAAACAGAGTGATGGAGAACGAACGAGATGGGACAAGATATGGTTGCATAGGGAAGAGGAAATGATATGCTAGAAACGTAATGTTCATATAAGGGTCGAATATCATCAGCAAATAGAATACCTCTACTTCTTGTACCGTGGCGGACATTTAGATATTTGTCCAGGTTCATTTCTAGCGAGCAAGCCTCTAGTTATTATTTCTATTGGCTCATAAACCAAAACATGAACCTGGCCTATGAATGCTCTCTTTCTCGCTTGGTGGCAAACAATCATCCAGGCCATTTACTTATATAGTTTCGAACCCATTCTTTAAATCTATCTGGCGGTACCTTTCGCGGTCCTTTTGGTCCTTGAGGACAATCGCAATGCACAGGAGGAGGATAGCATCGATGGCTATGAATATGCAATTAGTTAGATTTGAGGGAAAGAAATCCCGCTGGGCCGCTTTTTCCCCTCCTCTTCGTTACATAATTTATATATTTTCAAGCTTGAAGGAACGGAAATCAAATAACTCACCGACAACACCGAAATCCGCCGTGAAAATAACATCAAGAAAGTGATTTGCGTAATTGGAGAAGGGTCCTACGCATCCTGCCTTCTGTGCAGCAACAAGTGGGTTCGGGCATATTCGATCGACTTGGAATGGCGGAGAAGTGCTGTTTAGATAGCCGCAGCAGTCGAACTGAGGATATTTGCGTCGTCAGTATCTGTTCTTATAGCTTATAACTTCTTTTCCACTACTCTCTTCAACGAAATATATGATGATATATATCGATATATATATCTCAACAACGCACCCTTTGCTGAAGCAAGCTTTGTATCGCCGCAGGCTGTGCATTCCACATAGTCTCTAATTTTGACCGCGTTGTGAGAGTTTCGAACCAGATGCTCAACCCCAAACAAAGGGTGAAAATGCCGCTTGCAACGACGAACCAGCCATGGATTTTAAGCCAAACTCGGACCGTTCCTAGCATTATCGCAGGCAACGAGATAATGAAGGTAAAAAAGATGAAACCAGCATTGACGATCGCGGCTAGAACATGTAACAAGATATGTCAGTAAATATAAAGGATCGCCTGACGTATAAATATCCCAAAAAAAAAAAAAAAACAAAAAAAAAAAGGAAAAATAGAAAGTTGGTTCAACCAAAGGGGGAAAACGAACGGGTTATAGGGCAGTG
>NW_001813980.1:243134-244510 GCF_000149585.1 Histoplasma mississippiense
TTTATCTCATCCAAACTCGTCAAATTTTTCCCTTAACCCCTGGCCCTCTGTCGTAAAGAAAATCTTTCAAAGTGACAGAGGTTCAACTAGCCCTCTCGTTGAAAAATATTGACAGTTGCGTACACTCTCCGATTATTCTTCCCTTCTATGATCTCGGCGCTCAGTCCACTCTCCTCTCTTTTTTCTTTTTCTTAGAGCGTACCCTGGCCTCACACCGAACAAAATACTAGTGTCGACTATCCAAGCCGTGAAGCAGCAAGATCCAAATCCGCTGGAGCCAAGAAGTGGACGAATAGATCATTGACGACCAGCGTCAATGTCTCTGGATATTATGAAGTAATAATAACAATTGCGATGGCCACAAAGGGTAATTAAAGGCAACTAGAAAACGGTGAGATAGAGTAAAAAGAATAGAAAATGGTGAGAATATCAGTGAGGGGTTGGAATTCAAGAGTATGATGCACTGCATCTGGATCCACGTACCTCCTTCACTGTCAAGCTTCCATTTTGGGGGGAAAGGAAGGGAGAAACCGCCCTTGCAATAGTGATTCAGCTAACGAGAAGAAAAACGATATAAGTCGGGGGTAGAGAGAGGCGTCGCATTCCACTCCATGGATACTTCAGAGGAGTTAAATATGCTAGCCGCCAGTTGCCCAAGCATACCAACAGGAGATCAAACACCAAGCTGATACACAAAACGGATATTTTGATACTGATTCTTGTTAATGAGAGAGCAACTGGCGCCGCCAGTCCATTCAACACGCCACAACTGGGTGGTAGTCGTGGAACCGCGGGCGTTGTCTGATACAGAAGCGCAACCATTGAGGTTTCACCACGTTGTGTGGACCCATTTGAACTGGCGGTTAGAGGATGGTTAAATTTAGTAGGTTCCAGATGCTGTTGATTTGGCAGGTCGAGGTGAGAGATGCCATAATTAGCCTGCAAATGTATTCTTTATTTAGTAGAGAGAAAGGGAATTGGGTGCTGCTGAGATACTCAGGCAGCCAGTATATGGCTGGCAGGAGGTAAAAGTTTAGATGCTGAGGTTTGGCTTTGGGATGTGCCAAGACGGGGGCGGGTGACTGGGGATATGGCATGAATACTAAGAAATAGACTTATTAAAAACCCACACAAACCGCAGGATTTTTGCTACCCCAGTCTAGAGAATGGAATATTTGAGACTTGCACACAAAATCTAGTCTTGCAATATTATGTCTCAAGATAAGTATATAACCAATCTCACATTCCATCATCACCAATCATACACATACTGTACATGAGGTGAAGGGCAAAACGGCCGCGCATATCCTCTAACACCACCTCCCAGCTCCTGGGCAGGCACAATCGGCGTCCGACGCCTCCATTATTATATAAGT
>NW_001813980.1:244735-248475 GCF_000149585.1 Histoplasma mississippiense
GATTTTGTGACCATTTTAAACCCCACCCTGGAATTTCAATGGGGAGAAGTAGCCTAAACTCCAGTAACTTCCTTTGGCCAACACAGCCACGGCTGCCACTCCTCTCCGAGCGTCATTTCAATTTGCTTCACCAGATACCGTGCCCAACCTTTCATAAACCATTGATCATCCAGCCGCTGCAGCAGTGCCGAGTAGTGCGCCAGGATCACCATGGCCTCGGGCTTGCGCTCGCCCAGCAGCTTCAAGTATGTTTGCGGAATTGCTATAGGCCACACGAAGATCACTGGGACAAAATCCTGCTTGCGTTCGGACAGGATGGATACCTGTGTGTAGGCATTGAGCAGCTGGTGGATCGCAAGAGCATATGCATTGGCTGTCTCTCGATCCTGTGCGACACGTTCGCTCGAGCAAAGACGGAGCAGGTCCGTCACCCGGTCTGAGTCGTGAACGTCATGGGACGGGGCGGTTTGTTGTGTCATTGCCTTGTGAAGCAATGGCGCTAGGAAGCTGCGCGATAAAGTCCCCCACTGCGTCTGTAGGACGGAGTTGCAGCCGCGGACCATGTGAAACCAGTCAAGAATCTCCTTTTGGGCGCCTTGGTACCCATCCTGGACGCCCGGCAAGGCTGGGTTCGTGGGCGCGGCAAAAGTGAGCGCGACGAGGATGCAGGAAAATGCGAAGATGGCCACGCAGTTGAATGGGTCAACTCGGTTCAACACTTCATGGAGGGCTTTGACGGCTATGCTTTGGTGGGTTGATGCTCGAAGAGCTAGTGGCTCCCGCCGCTGAGGGTGTAGGTAGGAGAGGTGCAAAGCAGCAACTGCGAGGATTCCACGCAAGAGGAATTCATGCTGGAATCCTAGCTGGACTACCTGTATCTGCCATATCTCGTGCTGGTCGGAGGTAGCGCCTGATGGGAGTGTTTTGTAGGTGAAGGTAGTGTAGTGGTGGAGGAGTTCGAGGTCGATTACATCCAAGCCTGAGCTCCTTGGAATGGTGGAGGTGTTCGGAGGCGGCCCGATGACAGATGTGGTCGAGGAGTGCGAGGGAGCGGGGTGTGTCGTAGGTGTCGATGGCTGCTGAGACGATGATGCTCCTGTAGAGGAAGATGTTGATCTTGATGAGAGTGCTCGATTTGCTAGGTCACAAGCGATGTTTCTCCGAGCGCAGTTCGAACATTGTGGAGGATGCTCGTCGCACTAGATTTCCCACCTCCCCCAACAGGCAGACACATTTCGTGTCAGTGCTTCCATTTCCCTTGTTTTATACTCAAGACGTACGACAAATAACGAGGTGGACTAAGCTGGTGAAGGGTTTATTGACTTTGATACGCCGTGATTTACACTGAGTGCAACCATTCCGTGATTTCGTATGCGACCTGCGACTGCCCATTATTTGTTATCCTTTAGAGAGCGCGGCAAAGTCAAATTTATGTCCGGCATGCTATATCGCTTCGGTGATGCCTGAAGATGTATAGCGCAATACACCCAGACACCAAGATGAAGCAGAAGATAAGGGGCAATGAATGGTGCTGAACGGAGTAATTTTCTCTGCACTCTTTTCAGATCATTATTGAATGAGATTTGCATTTGTTCGTATAACTCTCGCCGGCCGTTGCGCCAGCTTATTTAGACCTCATGAGGTTAGTTGCGGCATGATGATAAATCCGGATGCGCATTACGCATTACGCATTACGCAGCGTATTCCTCTTCTTCACTCTCTTCACGATGTTCTTACTGCGGAAAAGGATGAATAAATGCATTCACCTCCATATATCCCGACGCACATATGCCTTTATGCCTTCCCCCCGATCCAAAGATCCTGGATAGCTCTACAAATCTATCATCAGGCGAGGACAGTCTCGACAATGTCCAACATCTATACATTGGAGCAGCTATGGTTGCATGACAATCATCTAGCAACCCTTCAGTCAATGCTACAGTTTAGGAAATAAAAAGTGAGAGGGGTTATAATCTTCCTTTACTTTATATGTGGACGGCAGCTTGTATTGCAAGGTGGTGGGTGAACACTCATTTTCCTGCTTTGTTTTACAAGGATTTGATCGACCCTTCATGGCGCCGACGTTACTGCACCACCATGATTCCTTCTGAGGGGAGAATGTAATGGAAGCAAGCAGGTAGAATGGCACTGAAATGGAAATTGGGGGTTGCGCGCTTTTGGCGGTGCGAGAACAGGAGGAGCAGGATCACTTACCAGAAAACCACAAGATCATATTAACTATATCTAACAGCCTATCTCGAATAACATAAGGAAAAGCATGTGGGAGAATCGACTAGAAGGAAAGGAACGGGTTGTACAATCAAAACATAAGGAATCGCATACGTGAAGAACACTCTGCACACAGATATATCTATATCGCTATATATATGCAGGGCAATGCCCGGTGAAAATTTTACCCGCGCCGGATCCCCATTAAAGCACCAGCAGGATTTCTCTTTATTGTACGGAGTAAACAGAAAAGGTAGTTACTGCCTTCCCAATCAAAATTGTCGCTTCAAAAACACCAGAGCACTACAAGCACTACAAGCACACCCCATACACCATGATTGCAAGCAGCAATTCCAAGTCTCTACTGACAATGCCACCCTCTCTGCCGGACCATGCTGTGGCACGCGAGATTCCAGATAGGCACAACAGTCCCTGAGTTGTCAGTCCAAAATCTGATCAGTGTTTGAACAAGAATCCTTGGCAGCAAGCTTCTATGATCCTCAGAGATCATCTAGATCAAGTTCACCAACTATAAATCAACTTCTGTCACAATTTGTCCACTCAAGTCTTCCTCACTCAGTCAATGATGAATCTGAATCATCATCAGACAATCTGATTGATCTGAATGATAGGTCAAATGAAGAAAACAATATGAAATCTCTCAGTAAGGTTGAGAAACATCACACCTTGAAAGCAATGCCGAGTGTGAGTGCAATAGTGAAACTGGTGATGAAAGGAGCAGTGAGGCAACATCAACTTGAGACTTGGAAGAGGAGTCACAGACACAGCCACAGTCAGGGTCACAAAGGATCCATCCAGCCAGCACCAGAACCAGAGCCAGAGCCAGAGGCGGTCACTGCATCGAACGTGAGTTTCCCTGCTACTGTGGGCTGCAGAGGGCATATATTAATGAATACAGGAGGCCTTGACTACACTGGCAGCAGCAAGGAGAATGTTGAACCATTGTCACCATGACCCATCCCCAGTGCACTGCCAGACAACATTTTCAAGAACAGATTCTCAAGGAAACTCATGTCAGAGTTGGTGACTCTTTCGCACACCACCTTGAGCCAGACACAAGTGGCCCCCATATTCTGCTACATCATGAGGCTAGGGAAGGGCATCTTGAATTTTTCCTGTGGACGCTCATATGGCAGTTGGAGGATGACATTGCAAAGGTCCATCCAGATCAGCTCAAGCAATACAAGGAGAGGTTGGATGTCGGGCCTGCGAGAAGGGTCTCTCAGGCGAGAAAGCAAGCAAGGTCCCCTTTTCCAGAGCCTAGTTTTTTAGCACGACATATACCTTTCTTTGAGAATTAACTCATCCCACAAAATATAGCTGAAGTTCCTGCTGTATTGCACCCCTTTGTCTCTTGTATCCGTGCACTTCAAACTCAAGCCTCGTGAAAGTTGATTTCTTGCGTAATTATAGGAATCCTCACTAACTAGTTTCAGGTTTTAACCCGGGGTTCCGGGTACTCATCACGCTCCGGACTATCACGCTCACCC